>NC_142949.1:14768381-14775881 GCF_046866305.1 Octopus bimaculoides
ACACACAGGAAAGTTTACAAATTATAAAATAGAAATGAAACAAATCTGTAGGTACATAAATTTAGTAACTACACATACACTCGAATGTCTACACAATCATATATATATTTTGATACCCATAGGACTACACATACATTTCAATGTTTACACAATTACGTGAAATTTACAGGACACATTCACGCATATAAAAACATGTGTCACAAATGAAACAAAAACAAAAAAAATCAAAATTTATTTCTCTTTTTTTTAATATTTATTTATTTTTTTTATTTTCATTTTTCAAACTAACACAGACAGAGTGAGCCATTCATAAGTTTTAAAACACCACAAAAAAAACTATGCTCAGAGATAAATCTATCAACAAAAAAAGTACAAACGAATACAGATCTGTTAGTCTTAAGAAGCTACATTATGTGCAAGGTTTACATGCAGAGAACTCAGAGATGGTGTTGTCCCAAAAAATTAACCCTAAACAGACAGATCCGTCCCCTAATTCAACGTCGAAGCTCGTCATGCCTTGATGTTAACAAAGCAAAATACAAACTGGAATGGTCATCGACCAGATTACAAAGGACCACGTACTCATTGAACAAGATTCGAGGCAAGAAATCAGCTACTGGTTCAAATCTTCCCAACACACAGGAGCTGAAAGTACCCCACAACCAGAATATTCCAACAGATGGCTATCCATGTTCGTCATCAAACAACCAAAAGAAAAAGAATGAAAAATGGTCTAGGGAAGATAATAAAGAAGTTCTTACAGCCTTCTACCATGCCATATATTTCCCCACAAATAAATCTAATACTGTACAAACGTGCTTATATTGAAGACAGAAACACCTTGAAAAAAGACTCTACATAGACAGTAACAAACTTGCCAACATCAGAAGAAACATTATGAAAAAAAAATTACTAATTGAAGTAAAGATTGACCAAATTAAACAAGCAGTAAGGGATAAAAAGAACGAAGCTGCAACTAAAGAAGATACTACAGAGGAAATAATTATAGACCAGATTAGGGTTGATGAAAATACAGTAATAATTGAAAGAGTTAATGTAACTAATAAGCAAAGTGAAATACTCTCTGAACCAACCATAAACACTAAGGCAGATGAAAATCAAATAGATGAAGGAAGTCACACAGAAATTGACCCAACAGAACTACATGATCTAAAAAATCAAATCATGATTGAATGGCTGAAAATTAAAGAAACCAGTATGAATGAACGTGATACTCTCTCAAAAATTCACAATTCTGACCAAAGCCTGAAAATAATTGGTAAAATTCGCTTTACACTTAAGGATGTAATTTCAGCTAATGATGTTGATATTACAGATCTCAACCACCTGTACTATGCATCTGCAAAAATCTCAACGATTCTATGTGGTGAAAAGATTAGAAAACGACAACATTCCCACAAAAAGCCTTCTTAGCAAGAGCATATTCAACACCAAATTAAGCCACTTAGGTCTGACATAGAATATTTGAAAAATCTTAAGTTTGACAAGACCACCAAACCTACAAAAACCTGAAAATTAAAGAAAAAATATGATATGAAAATCATACTTGACATTGTTGCTACCATAGAAACCATCAAGCAAACGGTATGTGCTAAAGCTGCTCACATAGCAAGGTATGAAAAGCACATTGAATTCTTCAAGGACAACATGTTCAAAAATAACCCAAAAAATTTTTACAGGAAGATAGGGAAAACACCAGTTACAATAAAGTCTGTCCCATCAAAAGAAGTGCAGGAATTTTGGAATAAAATTTGGGCAGAAGAAAAAACACAATGAAAAGGCCCCTTGGATTGATAGAATATCTATAGACTTAGACTCCTTAGAGGAGCAAAAGTGGGAGGGGGTCAAGGTAAAACATCTGCTCTCAGGAGGTCAAGCAAATGGAAGTCTCCAGGAAAGGATAAAATTCCTAACTTCTGGTTCAATGCCTTCCCAGAGAGCCAAGAAAACTTTACGACAATGATTTGCAACATCCTAGTATGATGCCCTCTTGGTTAGTTAATGCTTTAACATTCCTACTTCCAAAAAATGAGGAAACAAACGAACCAAAAAATTATAGACCCATAACCTGCTTAACAACAATGTATAAGACGCTAACATCTGTCGTAACCGCGTACACCTATAGTTTTTTAATAGAAAGCAGCATATTCCCTAGTGAGCAAAAAGGATGTAAATGTGGATCCTATGGTTGTAAAGATCAGCTACTCATTAATAAGATGATCTTAAAGGATTGTTACAAACGACACAAAAGCTTGTCAATAAGCTGGATAGACTATAAAAAAAGCTTTTGATAGTCTACCACATAGCTGGATTAAGAAATGTCTGGAAATGTATAAAATAGCGCCTACTCTGCAAAACTTTTTGTCTGTATGAGATCATGGACAACCACACTGACTTTGAACAGTGACAATGAATATCGAAATGCTGGAGAGGTAAAAATTTCATGTGGCATTTTCCAGGGTGACTCATTATTACCACTCCTCTTTTGTCTAGCCTTGATACCTCTCTCAAATTTACTCAATGATGCACAATACAGTTATACACAAAACGGTAATAAAATGTTTGATAAAAATATAAATCATCTCATTTACACGGATGATTTAAAGCTCTTTGCAAAAAATGACCAACAAGTCAAGGGCTACTAGCGATTGTTAAACAATTCAGTGATGACATCAGGATGCAATCTGACCGCGATAAATGTGCAAAAGATACCTTTATCAAAGGCAAAAATGACAGAAACTTCTAACGTTAACCTTGACCAGCAGAATGTCATAAAAGAGTTAGAACCAGCAAAGCGCTACAAATACCTGGGGGTACTTGAAGGGGACGGAGTCAGGCATTCAGTGATGAGGGAAAGGATCAGAAGAGAATGTTATCACAGGGTGAGAGCAATACTCAAGACAGAGCTGAATGCAAGAAACAGGATCGAAGCAATCAATACTTTAGCCATACCAGTCGTGACTTACAGTTTCAATATCATTAACTGGTCAATTACTGAAACATGTAATCTTGACAGAAAAATACAAAAACTGTTGACAATGCACAGAATGTACCACCCTAAGGCAGATATAGAATGACTTTATCTGCCAAGAAAAGAGGGAGGCCGTGGATTTTTACAACTGGAATTAACAATGAAGATTGCCACAATTGGCCTAAACACCTATCAGAAAAACTCTGAGGACTGGATGTTAAAACTTGTCTCAAAACATGAAAACAAGAAAGCATCTTACTCAGTAACAAAAGCAAAGGAATATCTAAATGAATTCCGAAGACAACAAATTCCAGAATAAGACATACTAGAAACAAGCACAGAAAAAGCTAAGCGTATGAAAACCTGTACTAAAACTGCTGCCTTAGATATTCTGACTGATAAATGGCAAGAAAAACCTCTCAATGACAAATACCTAAAGAGAGCGAATAATGCTGATGTTGGCAAAGCCTTTACCTATCAATGCTTAATGGCTTCTGGCTTAAAATCTGAAACAGAAGGGTTTACCATAGCAGTCCAAGATCAATGCCTGCCTACAAGGAACTACCAGGCCAGCATATTAAAGAACAGCAGCTTCCCAATATGTCGTATATGTCAACAACAAAATGAAACCATTGATCATGTTGTCTCCATGTGCAGTCTTCTTGCACCTACAGAGTATCTCAACAGGCATGATAGAGCTGCAGAGGAACTTCACCATTCAAACTGACAGAAAGATAGATGCAAATAGGCCAGACATGATATTGAAAGACTCCTGACAAAAATCATGCCTCCTCATTGATGTGACTGTCCCAATCGATATAAATGTATATGTCAAGACCCTCCAAAAACTGAGCAAGAATAAAGATCTTGAAATAGATATTAGCAAAATGTGGAACCTGAAGACTAAAACAATACCTGTTGTCATAGGTGCCTTGGGAATGATAGCAAAACGGGCTGAAATTCAAAAGATAGTGCTCATGGGAACTGCCCATATCCTATATAAAATACTGTCTATGTAATCTCAAATTTTAAAACAAACATAATTTTTTATGGTTTCTTAAACATTCTCTAGAACAATACTATGTACCAAACCAAATATATGGCACCCTAGGCATATCACCAACATGAACTTCTAACTCATTGTCTCTTGAGGTCTCTGGGTAAGATTTGGAGCCAACTTGTACAAATGTAAAGCAAAAGTCAAACATAAAAATGATAATAATAATAGTTTCAAATTTTGGCACTGGCCTGCAGATTCGGAGGAAGAGCTAAGTCAATTCCATCAACCCCAATGCTCAATTGGGGTCAATGCAATTCTATCAATACTGAAATGATGACAGGCAAAGTTGACCTTGGCAGAATTTGAACACAGAATGCAAAGACAGATAAAATGTTTGTCACCTTAATAATAACAATATCAATAATAATAATATATATAGATAGATAGATATTAATGCATGCACACAGATCTATATATATATATATATATATATATATATATATATATATATATATATTTATATATTTAATCCTTTATATTGAACACTCAATATTTCATATATTCAATAAGACATATTCCATATATTCAATAAGACATTCAATACTTCATTTCATTGTACCATCCATCTTATATATTATATATTCTATATTCTATAGCCCACATTAATTTTACAAGAATATAAATAAAAAAAACATAAAAAACAGAGTTGGAACTCTTTTAAATAAAATAATATATTCCTCTATACACGATCATACAAAACCCTTTTTTGTATTTATTTATACTCACATATATATATATATATATATATATATATATATATATATATATATATATACACGTACATGTGTATGTGTGTATATATACACACACATACATATGTGTATGTGTGTATATATATATACATACATACATACATATATATATATATATATATATATAATTGAATAAGTTAGAGTCAACAGGAAGGAATTTGGTTGGACAGTTATTTTTTAATCATGACAAATGTTTCCATACAACATAGTTCTTCATTTTGTACAGGTATTTGATTATGCAATTGTTTACCTGTATAATGGGATCCAATTGTATTTTCTCAGTCGAAGTTGCTTCTTTTGAACCAGAGTACTATGAACGGTCAAAGGATGGAAAAACTAAATCTAGACTTCTTGCTAAAGGACATCCCCATTCCAACCAAAAATGAATATTTCGGATAATAAAATTTCACATGTGCAGCCTAACATTGGGAACAGATAAAAAATCAGATAGTACCAAAATAAACATCCAATACCACTCATAGCAGGCACACAGAAGCATGTTAATAGCAAGCGGAATGAAACAACCAGCGTTTACTAAATTCAAACAAGGCAGGAAGATGTACTAGCATTGACGTGGGAGGTTTCTTACGAATGGAGACAGCAATTGAATATCACCTGAGGAAATACAAATGGATCCTATTATACAGGTAAATGGTTGCATAATGAAATAACTGTATATATGAAGAACTAAGTTGTGTGGAAACATTTGTCGTGATTAAAAAATAACTGTCCAACTAAAATTTATTCTTGTTGATTCTAATTTATTCAATGCCAAATTCTACACTTGGAAGTATATCACTATACTATCAGCTATTCAGTAATTCTAAGAGGGAACAAGTTCTATACAGTACTCTGCTATGTTCCTAACAGAATATACCTTAAATGTGGCTGTGTGGTAAGTGACTTGCTTACCAACCACATGGTTCTGGGTTCAGTCCCACTGTGTGGTACCTTGGGTAAGTGTCTTCTACTATAGCCTCAGGCTGACCAAAGCCTTGTGAGTGGATTTGGTAGACGGAAACTGAAAGAAGCCTGTCATATATACATATATATATATGTATGTATGTATGTATGTATGTATGTATGTGCATATGTCTGCGTGTATTTGTCCCCTACCATCACTTGATAACTGATGCTGATGTGTTTACGTCCCCGTAACTAAGTGGTTCGGCAAAAAGAGACCAATAGAATAAGTAGATTTGATCGACTATAGGCGGTGCTCCAGCATGGCCACAGTCAAATGACTGAAACAAGTAAAATGATAAAGAAAAGAAAGAATATATATATATATATATATATATATATATATATATATATATATATATACACACACACACATATATACATATATACATCATTTGTAGAAAACTCCTTCTGGAGAAGAAACACCTTCTAAGATGTAGAGCAGTGCATATTTTAATGGGAAAGGCTGGTTTATGGGAATACCTTGGGTTTCCCGTCCATAAAGTCTTTAGCTTTATGGCATATCATCAGACCTCAAAACCTGTTGGCTTAAGACCCCTTCAAAAGGTTAAGCTTTATGGCATATCGTCAGACCCCAAAACCTGTTGGCCTAAGACCTCTTCAAAGGGTCTGGCTTTATGGCATGTCGTCAGACCCCAAAACCTGTTGATCTAAGACCTCTTCAAATATTTTGAAGACGTGTTAGGCCAACAGGTTTTGGGGTCTGACGATATGCCATAAAGCTAAACCCTTCATGGATGGGAAACTCAGGGTAATGGCATAAACCGGCCTTCCCCATTAAAATATATATATACCCACATCCATATATCATTCAATACATTATTTACATTATTTACATTGGACGTATATGTGTCCTCATCTTGTTTGTTTGTCACCACAACGTTTTGACTGATTTACTCTCCAGCCTTCATCAGGTGTCCTAGTAGAATTTTGAACCCAACCCTGGGTTCTCATTCCTAAGGTATTTTTTTGCTGATGTTATTATTATTATTATTATTATTATTATTATTATTATTTATTCAAGGCACTGCCTCGAAATGAACTCGCAATCTTGGGGTTAGTAGCCCACGCTCTTAACCATTAAGCTATATTTTGTGGGCATATAGCGTCATGAACATCATCATTCAATGTCTGTTTTTCCATCCTGGCAAGGTTTCCAGAGCAGGATGCCCTTCCGAATGCCAACCACTTAACAGAATGCATAGTGTGATTTTCATGTGGCACCAGCACAGGTGCTTTTTACCATACATGTGGATTAGGTACAGGAGTGGCTGTGGTAAGAAGTTTCCTTCCTACCACACAGCTATTCATTCAGTGATTCCACTTGGCTTGACAGGTCTTCTCTAGCACAGCACATCACCAATGGTCTTCTAACAGTTTCTGTCTACCAAATCCACTCACAAGGCTTTGGTTGGCCTGAGGCTATAATAGAAGATACTCGCCAAAGGTGCTATGCAGTGGGACTGAACCCGGAACCATATGGTTGGAAAGCAAGCTTCTTACCACACAGCCAAGCCTGCACATGATGTGTGTGTGTGTGTGTGTGTGTGTGTGTAGTGTGTGTATGTGTGTGTGTGTTTTGTTTGTGTGTGTGTGTGTGTGTATTGCTTAATAGATTAAGTCTTAGCCAGTTGGTTGGTGGTGAGCTGAACTGAATCAACAAGCATCTTCATTCCTCCCCACCACCAGTGCAACACCCCACCATCATCACC
>NC_142949.1:14778381-14783381 GCF_046866305.1 Octopus bimaculoides
AGAATAATATGCAGTTTAATGCCGCAAACTTTCAAGCACCCTGCTATCAGCCCACAAACAAACTACAACTGAAGTGCACAGGACCAGCAGACAATGTAATTCCAAAGTTAGAGTTGGTGCACAAACTGGAAATCCACATGAGCAACAACACAACTTTCCATGTGCACATTGCTCAGATGACAACATTATGCAGGCGGGTGGTGGGTTGGATCCTGAGGTCCTTCAGGACCAGGAACAGAGACACAATGCTACAGCTTTGGAGAACCTTTGTCCTCAGTCATCCAGACTACTGCTCCGAACTGTGGTCACCACAGAGCGTAAAACTAATTGCAGAACTAGAGGCAATCCATCACCACTACACAAAGATGATAGAGGTTAAAGGAACTGGGACTCTATTCCATGGAGAGGAAACATGAGATATGCAGTGCTATACATACGGAAAATAATGGAGGGTCTAGCTCCAAATTTTGGAATTGAAAGCTACAACAACCCCTAAATTGGACAGCACTGCACAGTAGTAAAAGTCCCATCTTCTCCATCAAGTATACAAACCTAATATTGTAATAGCTTGGGATTCAAGGGACCACAACATTTTAATGCTCTACCATAGAAAATTAGGGTTATGTGAAGTGTGAACATAGAAGTCATCAAAAAATGTCTAGACAGTTTTTTATCTGCAATACCAGAGGAGACTACAGGAGGAACCTGCATATATATATATATGTGTGTGTGTGTGTGTGTGTGTGTGTGTGTGTATAGTTCCACTGGCTCATTCCTGCCCCCGCCCATGCTGCCACACTTGCCCCTACCTCTCCAACACCACCATCCTCACAGGCACCCATCATCATTCCTATCATATCACTGACTCCTTTACCTGCACTTCTAGCAATGTCATTTACTGCATTTCTTGCTCTTTCTGCCCATCTCTGTACATCAGTCAAACAGGATGCCACTAAGCTGACCTGTTTGCAGAGCATCTCCAAGATATTACACTCGGCAATGACCACTCTGCTGGTCATTCATTACAACACCTATCTGTGTTCAGACTGTCTTTGCACAGAGACATCCAAACAGCCTCCTTTACTCTACACGGGCTCCACTCCCATCCTCATCTGACACCTACTTCCTCTCTTCACTCCTACCCACCTACTCCCTTCATTGATACCCCCTCTGTCCAACCCTACCTAAGCCCTCACTACCCCACCCCACATCCTTCCCCCTCAAACCCACACCCTCCCTCACATCGCCACACTCCCACACTACCACACCACACCACCAAACCACATCACACCACCTCACACCACACACTAGCACTGACCACTTCCCAACACCCACACCATCATCCTCACACTCATACATTACAGACACACATACACACACACATCCAGATGTCAAAGTCACCAGCCCCTATCCACACACATACACTTACACACTCACATACACACATGCACACACATCTTCATTTTGGGATCACCAGTACTTTATTATCTCCCCTTCCTAGCTCTCCTGTCCAACTACCTTTCTCCAACCAGTCGCCATGATTGATTACTAACTCCACAAGTTATTTTATTCTCTCTCTTAAAAACTTAGATAAAACTTAGATATGTTTCGATCAAAGATTGGTCCAGGCCATGTCTAACTTAATAGCACCACCTGATAGGATTATCTAAATCTTTTTACAGTCAAGTTTTGTTCATGGTCCATTCAAGTAGTGAGTTTTTATTGAGTGAGTTGTATCCAGGTATGGGTGGCTTGTCTGGTATTCCTTGAAGAAATCTGTCTAGGCTCTGTTTAAAGCTGATAGGATCCTTTTCCTCTTTTATCTGTTTCGGGACAATGTTAAACAGGGCAGAGCCTGTTGAGGAAAAGAAATTATGCCGCAGTGTACCTATATGTTGTGATCCTGAATTGGGCAGGGGACGTATGGCCTGTAGTCTCAGCCTTGGATGAGCCTTGAAACTAATGTTCAGGTCGTTTGGGCAATGCTGGCGGTATATTTTCCACATCGTACAAATGATGTACTGCTCGCAGCGGTGCTGGAGAGAGTAGAGCTTCAAGGCTTTAAGGCGGTCCCAGTAATCAAGATCTGTCATGCCTTCAATTCGTTTGGTGAGTGCCCTCTGGGGTGATTCAATCCTTGAGATGCTTTGTTTCGTGTAGGGAGACCACAACGGGCAGCAATATTCTCTGTTTATTTCTTTGTGTTGCTTTCTGTTAAAGAGGGTAGGCATGAAACGTAACAGATTTTCTCACCTTCCCGAGCTTCAGACTAATACACATGCATGTTGTTTATACACCTATCTTCGTCTATATATATACACATACATATGTGTATATATATATATGTACACATACATACATATATATATATGTATATATATATCTACACATACACATATATAAATATATGTATACATGTATATATAAAGTATATGTATACATACATATATATATATATATATGTATATAAAATATATATATACATATATATATATATATATATATATATATATATATATATATATGTATGTGTGTGTGTGTGTGTGTGTGTGTGTGTGTGTGTGTATAAAGTATATGTATATATATATATATATATATATATATAGCTGCATGAAAAAGTGCCACACCCTAGCAGTTGAGGGAACCCGTGGAAGAGGTAGGCCCAGGAAGACCTGGGATGAGGTGATGAGTCAAGACCTTCGAACATTGGGCCTCACCGAGCCGATGACTTGTGACCGAGACCTTTGGAAATATGCTGTGCATGAGAAGACCTGGCAAGCCAAGTGAGACCTAAATCCAAGGCCTCTGCCAGGGGTTAGCCAGCCTACTTATTCGTACCTTTCCTACATTGGACACTAAACTCCGCTTGTGAAGACTTGTTGAGGCAAGTGAAATCGAAATCAAACTAAATTCGATGACTGGCACCCGTGCCAACATCGTCTCCTTCATTGGACACGAAACTCAGCTTGCGAAGACTTATTGAGGCAAGTGTAAGCAAAATCGGGATAGCACCTGTGCCCAGCGTCGCCTTTCTGGTACTTATGCCCGTGACATGTGTAAGGATTTTCGAGCGAGATCGTTGCCAGTGCCCCTGGACTGGCTCTTGTGCGGGTGGCACATAAAATACACCATTTTGAACGTGGCCGTCGCCAGTACCGCCTGACTGACCTTCGTGCCGGTGGCACATAAAAGCACCCACTACACTCTCTGAGTGGTTGGCGTTAGGAAGGGCATCCAGCTGTAGAAACTCTGCCTAATCAGATTGGAGCCTGGTGTAGCCATCTGGTTTCACCAGTCCTCAGTCAAATGGTCCAACTCATGCTAGCATGGAAAGCGGACGTTAAACGATGATGATATATGTATGTATACACACATATACATATTCTAGCTTAAAAGCTGCCCTGTTGAGCAGCTTTTAAGCTAGCTCCTGTTGAGGGCCCTCCATTGGGCCTTGGGTCCAACAATGACACTTTGTGAATTGAGTACATATTAAATTTTAATACACTTGACCAATATTTTTCAAGCAATGAACAATTTTCATCGAAACAACGATATAATTTGTCGACTTGGAACTTACTACAAAGCAGCATCACAAACAACAGTACCACCACCGTTGCCACCACATTTGCCATACAGACACGATTCAGACTTCTGACGTCACCACCACCATCAATACCTTTGACTTTGACGCCTTCCCCTTCACCACCATCACCACTGTCTTTCACATCACTTACTCTCACTGTAATCCCTGATTGCCTTGGCTACCACCACAATTATCACCACCGCCTCCACCTCTATCACAACTACAGCTCATATTATTACTATCACCCATCACTATCACAAAAAGGCTAAATGTGTGTGCAAAAGAATTCAATGTTCAGTATGTTGGTTCAGTGTTCAGTCCCTCTTTCTCTCACATACCCACTCTTTCTCTCTCTTTTATTATTACTCCTGCTGCAACCACCAACACTACTACTTCTAATAAAACATCATCAGCTCTCCCTAAATTTCTTTGTCTCTCTTTCTGTCCCTCTCTTTTTCTTTCTTTCTCTTTTTCTCTCTCTCAGTCTGTCTTCGCCACCACTTTCACCATCTCTATGCCTACCATTACTCTTACACCAACATGAGCAATAGTAGCAGTCATTGAACAGTGAGAGAGGGGGACAAAGTGTGACACGCTGACGCACAGAAATTAGCTTTCACATTTATTATATTAGATGTGTGTGGATGTGTGAGTGTGTGTGTATGTATGTATATATGTATTAAAGAGAGCAAAAAATAAAACAAAAATGATAGAGTTCAGTATGTTGGCCACAGGAATTTCTGTCAAAGAGACATGGTTAAACAAAGTTGTACACCATCTTCCTCTTTCTCTCACATACCCACCCTTTCTCTCTCTGTATAATTACTCCCACTGCCACCATCAGCACTACCACTTTTGATAAAACATCATCAACTCTCCCTAAATTTCTTTGTCTCTGTTTGTCTCTCTCTTAAAACTGTTATCTTATGTATATGAAAGATAACATAATCAGTATTTAAAAAAACACGCACGCACGTATACAAATGCATACACAAACACACACACATGCAGACATACACACACTCACATACTCATCTCGGACAGAACTCGGATGAATTCCAATACTGGAACATATGTTCAAAAGAAATGGAAGCAGAAAGATGTGTCACTGAAGAGATTGCAACAATGCAATGAAATAATTATTTGACAAAAAAAACAAACGACAGCAAAAACAATACTGAACATTTGAACTATCGATTAACTGTTTGACCAAAGTGTTTAACATATGAGTTTGAAAAACTGGTAAAAAACGGCTGATCGATGGACTTTCGAGTGGAGTAACTAAAACATTAACTAACAATAACAAGAAAGGCCTGAACCAGTGCGTATGTTTATTATTATGTGCATCGTGCCTTCTCAAGGTTCAACAGTATTTCTTTCAACACACAAATTCACATCAAGAATCTTGCAAACCAAC
>NC_142949.1:14785881-14833381 GCF_046866305.1 Octopus bimaculoides
TCCGAGCGGCAATCACCCCTAGTTAGCTATATGATGCATGAATCTGCATTCATAAATCTTTGAAAAGGAGAGGTCATCAACTTCCCTTTGCTGGTTTAGCAAAATCATTATTATTATTATGACAACAACAAAATGAAGATCAGATAAATACTGCATGTGTTTAACTGGCAAAAATATGACCATCCCTGAAAATGACATCTGTTTCAATACCTGATTTCACATCAAGAATTTTACAAAACAAATACATAAATGTAATAAAAAGGTCTGTTACAAGAAATGAACTGCTGCTGCTTCGTCTATTTATGCACAGAAAAATCTTCAAATTTTCAAATGAATTGAAGTGAAATAAAATATATTATTTATGTCACTACTTTTAAGACTTTGTTGTTATTTCAGAAAGAAGTCGCTTCCCTGATTGTGTCTTTGACTGTAAACTATTCTTTCTGACATCTTGTACACATGAATAAATAAGAATAAAACAGTTTTGGTAAAAGAACCAAAAGTTCTTGAAATCCTGTGTTGCAAATGATTTAACTAATTTACAGCACTAACTTCACAAAACCAGTCACCCAATAACTGTTCTTCGGGTAAACAAGCTAGGTATGTAGACTTTTAGACCAGGAAACAGGAAAGTCAACTGGGTGTGAACACAAAGTCTATCTCTGAAGAAGGATTAACCATCCGTCATAGATTAATAATTAATGACTTCAAGATAAGAGCTAGATGGTCTTTGAAATGCAAAAAAAATTCGGAGAAGGGAGGTATGGAAATGATAAACTCTGTCAACCAGATTTAGGAAACAAGAAATACCAGAAGGCATTGAGGACAAAGATGAAGAGGAGAAGAGAGAGATTTGTAACATAGAAGACAGCTAGAAGTTTTTTTGGAGACAACTTGCTGCAAACCAAAGACCAGAGCTCAGGACTATAATAGAAGACACTTGCCCAAGGTTCCACACAGTGGGACTGAATCCAGAACCATGTGGTAAGCAAGCTACACTGCTACTTATCTTCACATGTATTTGTAAATATATATATATATATATATATATATATATATATATATATATATATATGCATCTTTTATCTTTTACTTGCTTCAGTCATTAGACTGTGGCCATACTGGAGGATCACCTAGAAGAATTTTTAGTTGAATGAGTATACCCAGGTTCTTATTGTATTGGCTTCTTTTGCCAAACCATTAAGTTATGGGGAGGTCAACACACTAACACCGGTTGTTAAACAGTGGTGGGGGACAAACACAGACACAAAGGCAAGCCATAGAAACCAAGCCAAAATCAGACTGGAGCCTGGCACAGCTCTCTAGTTTACCAGTTCCAATCAAACTGTCCAACTCATGAAGCATAGCAAATGGACACTAAATGAAGATGATGATGATGATGATGATTTTATATATATATATATATATATATATAAATACGTATCTGTTTGAAAATACACTTAGATGAAGTTAAATATGTATGGTCACATGAATAGATATACATATATCCTTAAATACTTCTGTGTGTGTGTGTGTGTGTGTGTGTGTGTGTGTGTGTGTGTGCGTGTGTGTGTATCATACTTGAGGAAACAGTCTCTTGCAAGGAAATGATATGATAAATCATGTGACATCAGCCACACAGTTTTATCACTCTCCAGTTCTATAATGTTGGAGAAATTGTTTCTTGTTGTTGCTGTTATAACAACAAATAGACTTGCTATCCAAAAGCAGTTCTTCACACACGGCTGATGGTCTGTTAGTACTCCACAACATTAATGGTAAATAACCAAAACTATTAAAGAAAGATTTTATATAATTCACAAAGAATTCAGAAGGGTCATCAAAGACAATTTAAAACCAGAAGTGGTTAGCTTCCTCATTTTCTTGTTAAAATGACGTATTATCATTTAGCAGCTTCAGATAATAGGCTAGCAAGCAAATAACTTAGAAAAATGGTCAATCTGACCATTTTAAGAAACATTTAAAGGAATTTGACAGAGAATGTTAATAAAAGATTATCAAGGTGCAGGAGTGGCTGTGTGGTAAGTAGCTTGCTTATCAACCACATGGTTCCAGGTTCAGTCCCACTGCATGGCACCTTGGGCCAACCAAAGCCTTGTGAGTGGATTTGATAGATGGAAACTGAAAGACGCCTGTCATATATGTGTGTGTGTGTGTGTGTGTGTGTGTGTGTGTGTGTGTGTGTGTGTGTGTGTGTGTGTGTGCTTGTGTGTCTGTGTTTGTCACCCAACATCGCTTGACAACCGATGCTGGTGTGTTTACGTCTCTGTAACTTAGGAGTTTGGCAAAAGAGACTGATAGAATAAGTACTAGGCTTACAAAGAATAAGTACTGGGGTCGATTTGTTCAACTAAAGAGGTACTCCAGCATAGCCACAGTCAAATGACTGAAACAAGTAAAAGAGTAAGTCCCACAACATGGCAGCTTGGGTAAATGTCATCTACAATTTCCCTTTGAGCCAACTGAAGCCTTGTGAGTGGATTTAATAGATGGAAACTGAAAAGAAGCCGGTTGTGTGTGTGTGTGTGTGTGTGTGTGTGTGTGTGTGTGTGTGTGTGTGTGTGCGTGTGTGCGCACGTGTGTGTGTGTGTGTGTGTGTGTCTTTGACAAATAGTGTTGGTGTGTTTATGCTCTGTAACTGAGTAGTTCAGCAAAGGAGACCTATAGAATAAGTACCAAGCTTAATAAATACAATAAATCCTGGCCACAGTCTGAGGGAAGTAAGCAAAAAGTGAGAAAGGCAAGTATGTTTGTAGGAGTATGAGCCTTGGAGAATGCTGGTCATTCTTATAACAAGACAAACAAAAAATGACATCAGATCAATGACAAAAAAAGCCAAATTCCTTCAAGTTTATGCTGACACTAAAAGAATTACATGGTTGAAGAATTTGCTGATTTTAAGGGAAATATTATAACCATCATCATCGTCGTCATTATTGCCATCATCATCTTTGTTATCATCATTATCAACATCATTGTTATTGCCACCATAATTTTCATCATCATCACCATTTTACATTCATAATTTTTTGCTGGTATGAGTCAGATGGTTTTTCTGAGTCAGTGTTTTTCAATAGGATGCTCTTCCTGTCACCAACATACTTTATGTCACACCTATTACAATATACATGAACATGTTATGCCTATTCTGTAACTAGGATATTTACAAGGGATGTGTTGCTGTCCTGGATTTCAGGGACAGCAATACATCCCTCCTCCCTTGAACTATTCAACAGTGAGAAAGCATTGATACCTGATCAACAAGAACTTTGATAGATTTAGTTAAGTTCTACGTATTGTCAAAGAAATGGGACCCAGAGTAGTAAAAGAGCTGACTGGTTTTAACCATATTCATCTTTGAAACAGTAGGAGGCTGCTGGCCTCAAAACTTCAAATCTTAATCTGGCCCTCTGGCCCTGGTTACACTGTTAAGCATTTTCATAAGATGAGTAAGGAGTGAAAATTAGAGATACTGTGAAGGGAGGGAGTTAACTCAGGAGTGTAGTGATGGAAGATAATGAAGGTAACTGGTTCTGATTGTTGTCATGTTTGAAACAATGGAAGTAATAAAAGCAAGCAAAGCATCAAAGGGAGGAAGTTGGTGTTTTTTATAAAGGAAAGTTATACTCAGTGATGGATCAGGACTTTGTAGACTCCTTGGGTTCAGAGAATTCAAGACCTCAGTAACAAAAATTGGTAAAACAGATCAAAAAACGTTTCACCTAATCTCTGAAAGCTTCTGGGCTGCAATGCCAAAATCCATGGCTTAATCTGACCCTGGTGATTCTTTTTTGTGCTTGTAAAGGATACATAGAGAAGGAAACATTAGAGAGGCTAGTTAGAAAGGGAGTTAACTCAAGAGTGCAGCAACAGAGAGCAATAGAGGGAAGATCTGTCAATGTCTCTGGCTTTCACGAGTTAGAAGAACCAGATAAGTGTTTGCTCTTGGTGACAACACTATACTATACACACATTGTATGTAATACATATAGGATATGTTATATCCATTATATATGTTATACATATATGTATGTTATATACATTATACATATAGAGTATATTATGTCTATTATATCTGGTCTGTTATGCTATATATATATAAACAGAAGACATACATAGTATGCTAAATACACTATGTATATATGCTATAATCACACACACCCCCACTCCCATATTACTCCCAATACCTAATTCCCCCTCCCAAGTACATACAGAAATACCCACATAGCCAGATTGGCCTTCATAGTTGCAAGAAGGGATAAACATCCTTCTGTGATTCATCCAATCATGCCTGATGAAATGTTTCAATGATGATGATCAACCAGATGCCCACGGATACTACAGCCTATACTGTATGCATCCCAAGGATACTAAATTTGATTTGTGGAAATGGGCATAGAAGCAATGCATTAGATATTTATAAATTCCAATCTAGAATTATTCTTATTATATTTATCCTACATTATCTTGGTATAACCATGATGCAACCCTAAAAAGCTGACTCACTGGTCAGTATCATTAAACAGTAGCTGGTATAATGAAATAGGAGCTTTATTTGCATGCCTGTAATATTACCATAAACAAATTTAAAAGATATACAAATATATGGCATGTTGTATGTGTATATTATTATACATTTGGTATGCTATACACGCATAGCATACTATATATGTCTATTATAAATAAATGGTATGTTATATATGTATGTTATGCCTATAATATAGGTGCAGGAGTGGCTGTGTGGTAAGAACATGGTTCCAGATACAGTCCCACTGCACGGTACGTTGGGCAAATGTCTTCTACTATAGCCTCAGGCAGACCAAAGCCTTGTGAATGGATTTGGTTGATGGAAACTGGAAGAAGCCCGTCGTATATGTGTGTGTATGTGTGTGTGTGTGTGTGTGTTCGTGTGTCTTTTTGCCCCCACCATCACTTGATAACTGATGTTGGTTTGTTTACATCCCCATAATTTAACAGTTCGGCAAAAGAGAATAAGTCCTGGGGTTGATTTGTTCAACTAAAGGCGGTGCTCCAGTATGGCTGCAGTCAACTGACTTAAACAAATTAAAGAATATTATATATATATATATATATATATATATATATATATATATATCTTATGTATGTATGTTATATCAGCAATATATATATAATAGGCTATGTGGTAAAAGGCTTGCTTCTCAACCACATGGTTCCGTATTCAGTCCCACTGCATGGCACCTTGGGCAAATGTTTTGTACTATAACCAAAGCCTTGTGAGTGGATTTGGTGGAAGGAAACTGAAAGAACCCCATCGTATATAATTATGTATGTATGTATGTATCTGTGTTTGTCCCCCCAGCTTGACAACCAATGTTGGTATACTTACATCCCCATAACTTAGCAGTTCGGCAAAAGAGACTGATTGCATAAGTACTAGACTTAAAAAGAATATACACTATATATATACATATATATATATATATATAGGCGCAGGAGTGGGTGTGTGGTAAGTAGCTTGCTTACCAACCACATGGTTCCGGGTTCGTTCCCACTGCATGGCACCTTGGGCAATTGTCTACTACTATAGCCTTAGGCTGACCAAAGCCTTGTGAGTGGATTTGGTAAATGGAAACTGAAAGAAGCCCGTCGTATATATGTATATATATATATATATGTGTGTGTGTATGTGTGTGTGTGTGTGTCTGTGTTTGTCCCCCCAACATCACTTGACAACCAATGGTGGTGTGTTTATGACCCCTTAACCCAGCGGTTCGGCAAAAGACACCGATAGAATAAGTATTGGGGTTGATTTGCTCGACTAAAGGTGGTACTCCAGCATGGCCGCAGTCAAATGACTGAAACAATTAAAAGAGTAAAGAGTATATATATATATATATATATATATATATATATATATGATTAATGTAATATAAAGCTGAAGCAAATTAACACCAAATATACAGTGCGTGTGTTTTTATTGGCTAAACTGGCAATATGACCAACCCCAAGTACAACAACATATATATATATATATATATATATATATATATATATATATATATATATATATAAATACAAAAAATATATATGCATGTATACACACATATATGTATATACTTTCATCTACATGTGTATATAGATGCATATCAGGGTACAGGACATTAGAACAATGAACTACAGACAACGGAACGAACACATAGGAAAACAGAAAGCCACTTGGAATTATTCATCAGCTGCCTCTATTCTAACTTGACATTTCGAAGATAAGGCAGGACGTACTCTAGAATAGTCTCTTCCTGAGTAGCGGATCAACCAACTAAACAGAGGATTCCAAGGTGGCAAACGTAAACCAAGACAGGAAAAACTGGACAGTGAAAACAACATAAAAAAGCCGTATGGCCAAACGCGAATCTGATGTAGAACGCTAGTAGTTCGTCTTGCCTTCACAGCGGCTGGAGTGAAAAGAAAGTTGACCACAGGTCACACGAGAGCAGAGAGGATGGTGGAGGGAGGAAGTGGAACAAGGAGGAAGAAACAGGAGTGTATAGCAGTGAAGTAGAAGTTAGAATAACAGAAAGAAGCAGAGCGAGACGGGGAGATGGGTAAGAAGAAAGATAGATAAGTAGATAGAGGGATAGATAGAAAGATAGAGGAAGACAGATAGATAAATAGATAGATATATAGAGTCACGTCAGAATAATAAAGTACAGTCTTACTTGCAAAATGGACGTGTGCGTTCAATGATGTAATAATACAAAAAATATATATGCATGTATACACACATATATGTATATACTTTCATCTACATGTGTATATAGATGCATATCAGGGTACAGGACGTTAGAACAATGAACTATACATGTATAGTATAGATTTAGAAGTTTGTATATGTGTTTCTTTTATACAGGAAGTTGATTTATTAAAGGATTTTGGTAATAAAGAATTTGGAAATTACTGAGCATTGTTTATCTTCTATTTTGCAAATAATCCATTGGGATTTTTCTTTTGTGAGTGAGTGTGAGTGGGAGGGGGGCTGGATTTTCTTGTTAATGAAATTACATAATTTTTTCGAGAATGATGAGTTAGGTGTGTGTGTATTTGCATGTATGTATGTATGAAGATTGTATGTGTGTGTGTGTAAGCACATACATAAATATATGTATATAAACACAAACACACATGTACAAATGTATGATGTAATTCTGAATCAGTTATATAAAGACACTCTTAGTATTGACGACGATGACGATGATGTCAACAACAACAACAAAGAAAGGAAAGAATGATATAATGCAATAATGAAAGTGTGAACTAACATTTAATATATTAATGGGATCACTTTATATATTATTGCAATCACTACATATCGCTTATATGTTAAGTAAACACACTCACACACATGCACACACATGTATATACACACAATATAAATAAACCTATATATGTGTGTGAGAGTGTGCACATGTGTATATATGCATATATATGTAAACCTTATATATATATATATATATATATATATATATATATATATATATATATATATATATATTGATGATGATATATATAAAGCTCTCTCTCTTTTCCCTATATGTTTGTATACATCTAATATATATATATATATATATATAAATATATAAACCTCTCTCTCTATATATATATGTGTATGTATGTGTGTGTGTGTATTTATATAAATATATCTATGTATCTATGTGTATATGTATACATATATAAATATATCTATGTATCTATGTGTATATGTATACATATATAAATATATCTATGTATCTATGTGTATATGTATACATATATAAATATAATATAATATTATATATATATATATATATATATATATATATATATATATATATATATGCATGTATGTATGCATATATGTATGCACATATATATATTTATAATATTTATATATATATGTGTATGTGTGTATATATATATATAAATAAGATATATATATATATATATATATATATGGAAAATATTGGAATTAATAGTTACAAGTACAACATATCATAAAAATAAAAGAATAAAGTACAAAGGCAATAGATTTATGGCTAATCCCCAATAGATTACTTTTTAAACTGTCAGTTAATAGACCTGAAAATACTTAAAGCCCCTAAAGCTGTACATGACAATTTTAATAAATATCTCTTTGTTGCAACAAACTTTCTCCCTCTTCTCACTCCACCCCCACCTCCCACCACTACCTCCTGGTTCAGATTCTCCACATACATACAAGGGTTAAACGGTTATTATATACAGATGTTAATAAGAGATCAATAATAAATATTTGTGATTTTTTCTAATTTAATTTAATTTCTTTTTTACTTTACTGTTTCCAGTATATTTCCAATAAATTTTGTGATTAATTTTTAGCCAACAAATAAAACATTAGTATTATTTTACAGCTCTATGACAGATCCTAAAAACTGAAGAAGCAAACATAGGAGAGTTAAACTAATAATTTCACACTAAATTATTCTCTCTAACACCTATGTATATTCATTACATATATATACATACATATATATATATATATATATATATATATATATATATATATATATATATATGTATGTATATATATATGTATGTATATATATATATGTATGTATATATATATGGAGTGGAGTGGAGTGGAGTGGAGTGAAAGCATTTGAAGAGGCCAGGATGATGCAAGCAGGGCTCAAGAGACATTTAAGGAAAAAGGTGAAGACTGAGAAGGTGAATGACAAGGACCTTTTTGTGTGCACAGTCTGTAACAGACCATGTCTGTCCTTGGCTGGCCTCAAATCTCACCTGCGAACCCATGGAAAACAAACCTCACCCAGCTATTCTGATTATATGTCTGTGCACACGTTTGAATGTGGTGTGTGCCAGAGGGTTTGCAAATCCAATGGGGGTCTTAAAAGACATGTTAGGATCCACAATGAGCAGAACTTACTTGCAGGTATTGGTAGTGCAAATCAGAGGTGCAATCTGTGTGGGTGTTTTTTCAAAACACTGTCTGGTTTAAAAAGCCACATCAGACGCCATGAAAGGGCTAAGGTGTAGGTGCAGGAGGTGGTCAAACTCTGTTTAAGGAGTAGACAACCACCATATATATATATATATATATATATATATATATATATATACACATACAGACCCAGCAAGACAAGTGAGACCATAAACCATGGTCTTTACCAGGGGTGTAGCCAGCCCACTTATGCATACCTTTCCTTCTTTGGACACAAAACCCTGCTTGTGAAGACCTGTTGAGGCAAGTGAAATCGAAATCGGAATTGAACCAAATTCGATGACTGGCACCCATGCCAACCTTCCTTCATTGGACACTAAATTCAGCTTGCGAAGACCTGTTGGGGCAAGTGAGATCGAAACTGAACTAAATTCGATGACTGGCACCTGTGCCAGTAGAGCACTAACAGCACCAACCAAGTGGGATCACTGCCAGAGCAGCGGTCTCGCTTCCATGCCAGAGGCATGTAAAAAGCACCATTTGAGCGCGATTGTTTACAGCATTGCTTTGCTGGCACTTGTGCCGGTGGCATGTGAACAAAACAGTAGACTGACTTCTGTGCAGGTGGCACGTAAAAAACACCATTTGAGCGTGGCCGTTGCCAGTACCGCAGGACTGGCACTTGTGCCGGTGGCATGTAAAGAGCTCCCACCACACTCTTGGAGTGGTTAGCGTGAGGAAGGACATCCAGCTGTAGAAATTCTGCCAGATCAGATTGGAGTCTGGTGTAGCCATCTGGTTCACCAATCACTAGTCAAATCGTCCAACCCATGCTAGCATGGAAAACGGACATTAAATGATGATGATGATGATGATGATGATACATATATAAAATGTAACATTACATAATCTCTACCCAACTGATTAAATTAATGTCTAACTAGTGCAATCAACCTGCTTCTTCCTGTGTTTGTTTCTCCATTCTCTACATGATTATATATGTATATATATATCTATATATATATATACATATATACGTACATGTATATATATATATATATATATATATATATATATATATATATATATATATTTAATTATATGTATTTATTCTATCCTAATAAATAATAATTCTGATAGAATAAATGGGTTAATAGAAACCAAGGTAGCAAAGATCACAAAATAACTGTGGTGTAATTCCTGTTGGTGAGGCAGAAACTCCTGATATTTTGGGTATTTGAGTATATTTAAAAATTTAAGGAATGGAGAAAATGCATGTTATAACTGCATACTTTATTCCGACATATGTTTCGAAGAATTACAATTTATGCGATCCATAGGAATCGGCGATGCAGTTATAACATGCGTTTTCTCCATTCCTTAAATTTATATATATATATATATATATATATATATGTATATATATATATATATATATATATATATATATATATATATATATATATATATATCTATAATTCATGCTTATTCATTTTCTAAGCTTCCTAAATTCATGCTACGTTATATTCTAATCACCCAGAATTCATTGCTCTTTTAAAAAAAATTACGATTTATGCATTGTTGTCTCTCAAATATTTAAAATCTACAATTAAGAGCCCTCTCTACTCGCTGGCGGTACCTACCCACCACCACTACCCATTTTCCTTTATTCAAAAATTCTTATCGCTCCTTAAAATTATGGCTTTTAAGTGTTGATTTCTCAGCCCAAGAATTACAGCGTGATGTGCTGCTTGACTGGTCCCCCCTCTCCCTCTCTCTCTCTCTCTCTCTCTTTATATATATATATGATGATGATGATGATGATCTTTTCTCCCGCCATGCCTCTGTCTACCCCTCCATCCTCTCTCTCCCCCTTCGTAGTTTTTCCTTTAAGGTCTTCAGGTTCTGGCTATATATAAATGAGAAACCCATTCTAAATTATCTAGCTGACGTACTACGACGAAATACCCAAGATGCAGATAAGATAGAGATTTTTATTTATTTACGGCCTCAAACATCTCAATACCTTGCGCTTTCTTGTTTCTCTCCATGAAATTCAATTGAATTCAGTTGTTGTCTTAAATTCATGCTTATTCATTTTCTAAGCTTCCTAAATTCATGCTACGTTATATTCTAATCACCCAGAATTCATTGCTCTTTTAAAAAAAATTACGATTTATGCATTGTTGTCTCTCAAATATTTAAAATCTACAATTAAGAGCCCTCTCTACTCGCTGGCGGTACCTACCCACCACCACTACCCATTTTCCTTTATTCAAAAATTCTTATCGCTCCTTAAAATTATGGCTTTTAAGTGTTGATTTCTCAGCCCAAGAATTACAGCGTGATGTGCTGCTTGACTGGTCCCCCCTCTCCCTCTCTCTCTCTCTCTCTCTCTTTATATATATATATGATGATGATGATGATGATCTTTTCTCCCGCCATGCCTCTGTCTACCCCTCCATCCTCTCTCTCCCCCTTCGTAGTTTTTCCTTTAAGGTCTTCAGGTTCTGGCTATATATAAATGAGAAACCCATTCTAAATTATCTAGCTGACGTACTACGACGAAATACCCAAGATGCAGATAAGATAGAGATTTTTATTTATTTACGGCCTCAAACATCTCAATACCTTGCGCTTTCTTGTTTCTCTCCATGAAATTCAATTGAATTCAGTTGTTGTCTTAAATTCATGCTTATTCATTTTCTAAGCTTCCTAAATTCATGCTACGTTATATTCTAATCACCCAGAATTCATTGCTCTTTTAAAAAAAATTACGATTTATGCATTGTTGTCTCTCAAATATTTAAAATCTACAATTAAGAGCCCTCTCTACTCGCTGGCGGTAACCCGCCCTCCCACCCCCTCCACCGGAAGTTCATTCGTCTGTCATTCCTCTGTCATCCCACCCCCTCCACCGGAAGTTTCATTCCTCTGTCATCCCACCCCCTCCACCGGAAGTTCATTCCTCTGCCATCCCACCCCCTCCACCGGAAGTTCATTCCTCTGTCATCCCACCCCCTCCACCGGAAGTTCATTCCTCTGCCACCCCCCCTCCACCGGAAGTTCATTCCCCTGTCATCCCACCCCTCCACCGGAAGTTCATTCCTCTGTCATCCCACCCCCTCCACCGGAAGTTCATTCCTCTGTCATCGCACCCCCTCCACCGGAAGTTCATTCCTCTGCCATCCCACCCCCTCCACCGGAAGTTCATTTCTCTGTCATCCCGCCCCCTCCACCGGAAGTTCATTCCTCTGTCATCCCACCCCCTCCACCGGAAGTTCATTCCTCTGTCATCCCACCCCTCCACCGGAAGTTCATTCCTCTGTCATCCCACCCCTCCACCGGAAGTTCATTCCTCTGTCATCCCACCCCCTCCACCGGAAGTTCATTCCTCTGTCATCCCACCCCCTCCACCGGAAGTTCATTCCTCTGTCATCCCGCCCCCTCCACCGGAAGTTCATCCCTTTGTCATCCTGTCAACCTCGGCTGTCTCCCGGAACCCATCTAGTGGCCTTGGCCATCCTCTCCCCTACCTTTGGGTAGCGCATTAAGGTTGAGAAATGTTTGCAGGTTGTAGGTAATGTTTTGCTTATGAATTCTTCCAATTGCAAGTTTTCTTTTCAGGTACACGACACTGCTTTTCCTCTTCCCAGGCTACAGGCCCACACCCCCAACACCCATACTGTTAGGATTGGCACTCTCAACGTCGGCACGCTGAAAGGTAGATCTGGTGAAATTGTTGAGATGCTTGAACGGAGATGCGTAGATATGTGCTGCATCCAGGAAGTAAGATGGAGAGGAGGTTCTGCAAGGTTCCTCACAGGCAAAGAACACAGGTACAAGATTTTCTGGGCAGGGAACACTGACGGGGTCGGGGGCGTAGGAATACTTCTAGCGGAGAAATGGGTGGATAAGGTAATCGAGGTCGTTAGAGTAAGTGACAGAGTACTTAAGATCAGACTAGTGCTTCATCATAGATTAGCTACTGTCATCTCAGCCTATGCACCTCAACCTGGGCTACCAGATGGTCTGAAAGACCAATTCTATGACACCCTCTTGCAAACTACCTCGTCGACGAGTGACAGGGACCTTCTCTTTGTGGCTGGAGACTTCAACGGTCATGTCGGACGTCGTGCTGGGGGCTTCCATGGCATACATGGAGGCTATGGCTTCGGTTCCCGCAACGAGGAGGGAACCAGACTGCTGGAGTTCTGTGATGCAACCAATCTTATAGTCTGCAATACCAACTTCAGGAAACCTGCCAGTCACCTAGTCACCTACCGCTCCGGCAGACACTCTAGCCAAATCGACTACATCCTCGCCAGAAATAGGGAAAGAGGGCGGCTTATAAATGCCAAAACCTACCCTGGCGAAGAATGTACCCCACAACATAGATTAGTAGTTAGCGACTTTGGGATCAAGGCAAAATGGGTGCCCAGAATTAGACAGGCTTGGAGAAGAAGGGTGTGGAAGCTTAAAGACCCTGCAAACGGACAGAGACTTAGAGACAAGTTACTTGAAGCATTTAACGAAATAGAAGGGGATATAGCATCATACAACGTGGAAGACAATTGGAGATTTCTGCGGGACAACCTGTTGAAAGCCACCGACCAGATTTGTGGGTGGTGTAAGGTCCCCTCCCAACCCAGAGTAACGTGGTGGTGGAACAAGGAGGTAGACAGGGCTATTAGACAAAAGAAACAAGCTTGGAAGGACTGGAAGAACGGTGGTAGCAGGGAATTGTACCAATGTGCCAGAAGGGAGGCTAGGCGACAGGTTTATTTAGCCAGAGGGGAAGCAGATAAGGAAAGATTTGCCAATGTTCTGCGCCGTGAGGACCAAAGACTCGAGGTATTTCGGGTTGCAAGACAGTGTAGGAGAGAGAATAGTGATGTTGTAGGAGAGAAATGTGTTCGCATGGATGATGGTACGCTTGCATTAAATGAGGATGCAAAGAAAGAGGTCTGGAGATGCCACTACGATAGATTGCTTAATAAAGAGAATGAATGGGAGAAAGAGAGCCTGCCTTATGTCGACCCAATAGAGGGACCAGCTATCCGAGTTGATAGTACCAGGGTAGATAAAGCAATTAAGAGTATGAAGACCGGGAAAGCCCCCGGCCCATCAGGAATCACTGCAGAGATGCTCAAAATATCTGGCAGTGTTGGCTATAGCCTAGTCACCCGTATTACGAACCAGGTGATACACGAAGGAGCCATACCCTATGACTGGTGTAGCAGCATCATAGTCAACTGCTACAAAGGTAAAGGGGACGCTTTAGATACAAATAATTACAGAGGCATCAAGCTGTTAGATCAGGTTATGAAAGTTACAGAGAGGGTCATAGCCCAACTAATTAGGGAGCGAATCAATTTAGATGAGATGCAGTTTGGGTTCGTGCCAGGTAAAAGCACTACTGATGCCTTATTTCTAGTGAGACAGTTGCAAGAGAAATACCTAGCCAAGGATAAACCTCTGTACCTGGCTTTCGTTGACATGGAGAAAGCCTTTGACAGGGTCCCCCGATCCCTTATCTGGTGGTCAATGAGGAAACTTGGGATAGAAGAATGGCTAGTGAGAGCTGTGCGAGCCATGTACAGAGATGCGGCCAGTAAGGTGAGGGTTGGAAATGAGTACAGCAATGAATTCCGGGTAGAGGTAGGGGTCCACCAAGGTTCCGTCCTCAGCCCCCTATTATTTACCATAGTCCTCCAGGCAATCACAGAGGAGTTCAAGACAGGTTGCCCCTGGGAGCTCCTCTATGCTGATGACCTTGCCCTAATTGCGGAGTCACTATCAGAACTAGAGGAGAAGTTTCAGGTGTGGAAGCAAGGTCTAGAATTGAAGGGCCTTAGAGTCAACCTAGCTAAAACCAAAATCCTAATAAGTAGGAAGGTAGATAAAACACAAACCCCTTCAGGTAGATGGCCCTGCTCAGTATGTAGAAAAGGAGTAGGTAGTAACTCTATAAGATGTACCCGGTGCAAGCTATGGACACATAAGAGGTGCAGCAACATCAAAGGCAGGTTAACTAGCAAGTTAGTTTTTGTTTGTGGCAGATGTTCAGGTGCAATAAAGACTGCAAACAAACAGGAAACAACTTCTATCTCATTCCAGGGTGAAAAACTAGAGGTAGTCGATAGCTTCCGCTATCTGGGCGACCAAGTTAGTAGTGGGGGTGGGTGCGCTGAAAGTGTAGCTGCTAGAATAAGAATAGCCTGGGCAAAGTTTAGAGAGCTCTTACCCCTGCTGGCGACAAAGGGACTCTCACTCAGAGTAAAAGGCAGACTGTATGACGCATGCGTACGAACAACCATGCTACATGGCAGTGAAACATGGGCTGTAACTGCTGAGGACATACGTAAGCTCGCAAGGAATGAAGCCAGTATGCTCCGTTGGATGTGTAATGTCAATGTGAATACCCGTCAGAGTGTAAGTATCTTGAGAGAAAAGCTGAACATTAGAAGCATCAGTTGTGGCGTGCAAGAGAGACGATTGCGCTGGTATGGACATGTGGTGAGAATGGAGGAGGATAGCTGCGTGAAAAAGTGCCACACCCTAACAGTTGAGGGAACCCGTGGAAGAGGTAGGCCCAGGAAGACCTGGGCTGAGGTGGTGAGGCAAGACCTTCGTACATTGGGCCTCACCGAGGCGATGACTACGGACCGAGACCTTTGGAAATGGGCTGTGCGTGAGAAGACCCGGCAAGCCAAGTAAGATCGTTGCCAGTGCCCCTGGACTGGTTCTTGTGCGGGTGGCACATGAGATGCACCATTTTGAGCGTGGCCGTTGCCAGTACCGCCTGACTGGCTCCTGTAGGATTTTCGAGCGAGATCGTTGCCAGTGCCCCTGGACTGGCTTGTGCGGGTGGCACATAAAAGACACCATTTCGAGCGTGGCCGTTTTCGTGCGGGTGACACGTAAAAGCACCCACTACACTCTCTGAGTGGTTGGCGTTAGGAAGGGCATCCAGCTGTAGAAACTCTGCCAAATCAGACTGGAGCCTGGTGTTGCCATCCGGTTTCACCAGTCCTCAGTCAAATCGTCCAACCCATGCTAGCATGGAAAGCGGACGTTAAACGATGATGATGATGATGATGATGATCTATATACTAACAGAAATACCCGGCTTTGCCCGGGTTAAAGAGATTAATGAAATCTAAAAACGCCGTCTAGACTACGCAACCCTCAACTGTTAGTAGCTACGATACCATATTTCTACATTAATAACTCTCCAATCCATGCCAGCATGGAACATAGACATTAAGTGGAATGCCAGTCTCTCATCTAGGAGGGCCTTGAAATCAATGTTACCAACTGGGGACTATGTGTGTCGCAGTGATAATAAAAAGACCCAAAGGAGGTCTGCAACGAAATAATTTTACTCAACACTTTGCAAGTGAATCAGTGAAGGCAAAGATGCGTCTCATTTACTTGACAATTTATGCACCACATTGCAGAAATCACAATGTAAGTATATCTGAAAGGGTAGTCTTACACTGTTGTACCGTTGAATTACAAATAATGCTCATCTGTTATGTTCGGGTTAAAATTTCATCAACATCAAAAATATATGAATTTTCATGGGAGTTATGGCCGTTATACATAGAATATAATTTCCAAATTTCATAAAGATCCGTTCAGTACTTTTGACGTAGTTTTGGATAAGAAAACAAATGACTAATGTGTGTGTTTGTGTGCATGCGTTTGTATGTGATGGGTGTATATATGTATAGATATCTGTATGCATGTATATATATGTATATATGTGTACATATTACATGTACATCTATATATATATATATACACCACCTGTCCTCGTCTGTTGTTGTTTTTTCGTATATTCTCCCATATATATATATACATCTACACATGTGTATACATATACATGTATGCATATAGATCTATATCTATATATATATATATCTATACATATACGTGTACATATACATGTATATGTATACATATACATCTCTTTCTCTCTTTCTCTCTCTTTCTCTCTCTCTGAAAGTATCGAAATGTGATTGTTTCAGTTAGTGGAATAACGTGTACATATACATCTATATGTATACATATACATCTCTCTCTCTCTCTCTCTTTCTCTCTCTCTCTGAAAGTATCTGTCATTACAGTATCGAAATGTGATTGTTTCAGTTAGTAGAATAGTTTCATTTTTAAAGTGAAAGTATTTGACATGAGTGTTTTTGTTTCACTTTTGACACGTAATACTTAAATAGTGGAGGAGATATTATGTTGCTGTGGGCTCGAACTCTGAAAGAAGTTAAAATTTTTTTTTTACTAAAACACAGCTGGAACCCTAAGTAAGGCATCTGTAAAATTTGAATGAAATTGGTTGCGTAGTTCTCGAGTTTTAGGGATTCACACAGACAGACAGACAGACAGACAGACAGACAGACAGACACACATTCTCATTTTTATATATATAGATAGGTAAGTGGTAGGTTTGCCTCGATCCTTCAGGAGTAGTCTGAAGCATCCAAGCAACCAGGGGATGTTTAAATCTGGAGGCACTCCTGGGGATCACCTGTATGGGTACCGTCTTGGGAAGAGGGCGTCCAGAGGCAGGTAATATGTTGCTTAAACCGTAGTTTATGTATTTACTTGGAGAATGGAGCAACAAATACAAGAAAAAGCATTTTCTTTGGACTAGATAGCCGTTGTTTTATTATGTGGAACTTGTGAAATGAGTCAGTGTGGAGGCTTAGGTTATGTAATGAGTCATTTTACAAAATGACTCATTACATAACCTAAACCTCCACACTGACTCATTTAACAAGTTCCACATAATAAAACAACGGCTATCTAATCCAATGAAAATGCTTTTTCTTGTATTTGTTGCTCCATTCTCCAAGTAAATATATATATATATATATATATATATATATATATATATATATACACACATATATATACGTACATATATACATTATATATATATACATACATATATATATTTATATACATATATATATACACATATATATATATATATGTACATATATACATTATATATATACATACATATATATATTTATATATATATATATACACATATATTTGTTCATAGAATATATATATATGTACATATATACATTTATATATATATACATACTTATATACATTTATATATATATACAAACATATATACATTTATATATATATATATATATATTCATATATTCATATATTCATATATTCACATATATAAATATACTCCGGATACTCTTCCAGAGTTTCCTTGCAAATGGCAAACTTCCCAAAAAGCTGAAGGAAGGCACCATATGTCCTATCCATAAAGGTGGAAGCAGAGCAGAGGCTGGAAACTACAGGCCCATCTCTCTGACTTCACATATTAGCAAAGTCATGGAACGAATTGTCAGAAGGAGATTGATTGCGTTCCTAGAAGAAAATGACTTGCTGAATGAGACCCAGCATGGTTTCCGTCCAGGTAGAAGCTGCCTCACGCAGCTCTTGCAGCATTATGACTGGGTCCTGAAGCAGCTACTTGACCATTCAAATGTTGATGTGATATATCTCGACTTTGCAAAAGCCTTTGACAAAGTTGATCATGGCTTGATATGTCACAAGCTGCGAAACCTTGGCATAGCTTGTAAATTAGGAGAGTGGCTGCATGACTTCCTGAATGGTAGAAGTCAGACAGTTGCAGCCAATGGAGAACTATCTAGGGAAACAGAAATATTGAGCGGTGTTCCACAGGGAACTGTTCTGGGGCCACTACTGTTCATAGTGGCCCTTCTGGACATGCCCACGGTCACTCGGAGAGCCACTGTCAATAGCTATGCTGATGACACAAAGATATCTCAGGCAATAAAGAATCCTGATGATATTGTAAGCCTGCAGAATGACCTAAATGCAATATATGAGTGGGCAGAGCAAAATAATATGCAGTTCAATGCAAAAAAATTTCAAGTACTGCGCTACAAGACCACAAGTACCTCCCAACTGGCATACACAGGGCCTGGAGGTACTGCAATCCCAGAACCACAAACAGTAAGAGATCTGGGCATCAACATGTGTTGTGATGCATCATTTCACATGCACATTGTCAAGTTGACAGCAAAGTGCAGACAACTGGCAGGGTGGATACTGAGGACTTTCCGTACAAGGGATCAAAAAGTCATGTTGATTCTATGGAAGACATTTGTTCTGAGCCGCCTAGACTATTGCTCTCAGTTGTGGTCACCACACAGTGTTAAGCGGACAGCAGAACTCGAGGCAATTCAGCGGTACTATACAAAAAAGATCGCCACAGTCCAACAGATGAACTACAGGGAGCGACTGAAGGCACTAGGTCTCTACTCCCTGGAGCGCAGGCGGGAGAGATATGTAATAATATACATATGGAAAATACTGGAAGGACTGGTGCCAAACTTTGGTATCAAGTACTACAGGAATGCCCGCACGGGTCGCCACTGCATGGTGCCAAAGGTACCGTCCACTGCATCTCACATAAGAACGAGATACTGCAGCAGCCTCGGTTTCAGAGGACCTCAGCTCTTCAATGCCCTGCCAAAACATTTGAGAGACATGCAAGACATGGATGCGGAGGTCTTCAAGACAAAACTTGACGCTTTCCTCTCCACGATACCAGACGAACCAATGGCTCGTAATGAGACGCAGTTCAGGGCAGCTGTGTCAAATTCTCTTATACACCAAATGTGCCATCAAAACTCTTGATTGGACCATGTCAGGTGGGGGAGAAGAGCCATGCAAGGAACGTGAAAATCACGGTGGTGCACCAGCATGACCGCAGCCACTTGGCTGAAACACATAAATAAATAAATATATATATATATATATATATATATATATATATATATATATATATGTATATATATATATATATATATATATATATATATATATTCATATGTATATATATATATATATATATATATATATATATATTCATATGTATATATATATATATATATATATATATATATATATATATATATATATATATATATATGTATATATATATATATATATATATATATATTCATATGTATATATATATATATATATATATATATATATATATATATTCATATGTATATATATATATATATATATATATTCATATGTATATATATATATATATATATATATATATATATATATATATATATATATATATATATATACATTCATATGTATATATATATATATATATATATATATATATATATATTCATATGTATATATATATATATATATATATATATATATATATATTCATATGTATATATATATATATATATATATATATATATATATATATATACATTCATATGTATATATATATATATATATATATATATATATATATATATATATATTCATATGTATATATATATATATATATATATATATATATATATATATATATATATACATTCATATGTATATATATATATATATATATATATATATATATATATACATTCATATGTATATATATATATATATATATATATATAAATATATTCATATGTATATATATATATATATATATATATATATATATATATATATATATATATATATTCATATATATATATATATATATATAAGGTTAAGAAGGGCATTGGATTCAACCAAACCCAAAGATACAGGTAATACTGAGTAAGTGCTGTAGACCGGCTAGTTTTTCCCTGAAACAGCTGTAAGACTTTATCCATAAAATATATTTCTAACTTTGCTATTGTTCTCTTTATCCTTTTCTCTATTTATACATGTGTGTATATATATATATATATATATATATATGTATTTAATATACATATAAATATATATATATGTATGTATGTATGTATATACACACACATGCATACATAGGCACAGGCCACATGGTTCCAGGTTCAGTTCCAGTACATGGCACCAAAGGGAAAGTGTCTTCTATTGTAGCCCTGGGCCAACCAAAGCCTTGTCAGTGGATTTCAAAGACTGAAACTGAAAGAAGCCCATCATATGCCTATGGGGTTGGGGTAACTTTGTGTCTTTGTCCCCGCCAGTGCTTGACCACCAGTATTGGTATACTATCCTATATTTTTGAGATGAGGAATTATGTACATTATTTATAATGGACGGATAGGCATATAGTATAGTGGATAAGAGCATGGTCTACTAACCCTCGGATTCTAAGTTCAATTCCAGGCAGGGTCTTGAAAAATAATATCAACAGAAAAATAACACCAGCATCATTCCTTAGGGATGAGAACAGTGTACCCCATTCATCAAATAAACGGTTAGGTTCGAAATTCCAGCAGAACACCTGGTGAAGGCTGGAGAGTACATCAGCTGAAACGTTGTGATAACCACAAACAAGATGTAGGCACATATCTGTCCATTATAAATAATGTAGTGTATTGGTATGTTTACATCCCTGTAACCTAGCAGTTCAGCAAAATTGACTGACAAAATAAGTATCATCATAAGTATCACATTTAAAAATACAATAAGTACTGGGGTCAATTCATTTGACTAAAAAACTTCTTGAAGGCGCTGTCCCAGCATGGCCACAATCTAATGACTAAAACAAATAAAAAACAAAAGATATACATATTAGATTAACTGCTTTTCTTTCTTTTCACATTTCATGCATTAGAGACTAACTTTGTATGCAAATTTATGCTAATTAATTCTATCTAATGAGTTTTTTAATTAAATTTCTTCACATTTAAGTATTCTTTTCAGGCACAAGGCCAAAATGTTTTAGTGACAGGGCCAGTCGATTAGATCAACCCCAGAATGCAACTGGTACTTAATTTATCAACTCCGAAAAGATGAAAGGCAAAATCGATCCCAGCGGAATTCGAACTCAGAACATAAAGACAGATGAAATACCACTAAGCATTTCGCCCGGCGTACTAACGTGTCTGCCAGATCCCCCAGCCTTCACATTTATGCATTTTGTATTCAATAATATCTTTGATTTAATCCTTGAATTTCAATTCCAGTTTATACTTCAATTTCTGTTTCAAACTTCTCTTCTGGATTATGTATATCTGGATTAAAATGAGATTTAAATTTAAACATTGTCACATAATAAAATTTTTATTTTACAAAGTTTTAATTTCATTTTATTAAATGAAACAGTTTTTCTATGTTCTTTTTTTTTCTAAATTCTTTCAGTTGATGGACTGTGGCCATGTTGGAGCACTCCTAGGATTATTTTTAAAGTCTGGTATTTATTTTATCAGTCTCTTTTGCTGAACTGCATGGTCATGGGAATGGAAACAAACTAACACCAGTTGTGAAACAGTGTGCAAATAAATACAATGACACCCATAGACACACACACACTCATATATATTGGATTCAGTCCCACTGCATGGCACCTTGAGTAAGTGTCTTCTAAAGCTTTAACCTTCTTAGTGGATTTGGTACATAAAAATTGAATGAAGCCCATCAAGAAGGCCGAGGGTGCCTAGGCATCACTCAATAAGACCTTTGTCAGCTGCTCTCCAGCTATCTATTTAAGGTTACATATGGCTATGGTTTGGCCACACTTGGAATTTGCATCACCAGCCTGGAACCCCTATCTTGCTTAGGACATTGACCTCCTGAAAACTGTTCAGAGACATGCAACCAAGCAAATACCCTCCATCAGACATCTACCACACTCTGAACACCTTGCTTCCCTGGGCATAGATACATTGAAGCTCTGACCTCTGGCAACTGACTTAGTAAATACCCAGAAAATTATTAACCATCGTGCCAACAACCACCTTGAGCACCTTTTTGAGCTCCATGTGTCTAACACATGTGGGCATGCCTACAAAGTCAGAAAACAGCACATGACTTTCAGAAACATTCTTTCACACTCAGAGTTGCTGAAGCATGGAACAAACTCCCTGCATCAGTTGTTAGTTGCTGAGACATTGCATCCTTTAAAACCTCCATGATTCCTGAAATTTGCCAACACTACACCTGATATCCCTCACTCCATACGCATGCACTGCATATGCACCTTTGATGTGTTGTAGTGCACCTGGCAATTATACACAATAATTTCATTAGTATTTTTTTATTATTGCAGCATGGAAGGTGTTTATAAGCTATTTAAAAATACACAAAAATTGTTAGATTCACTTCAACGTTTAAATTTAATTTGCCGAAATATTTTCGTCGCTTTGAAACCACGACCTGTTCACAGACAAAATTCTATGCTGCATCAGCACAGAATTTTGTCAGTGAACAGGTCACAGTTTCAAAGCGACAAAAATTTTGTTTCAGCACACAATCACAGATCAAGTCACTTTGTATGCAAGTACATCTCCGAAATTTTTTATTATTATTATTCTTTTATTATTATTATATATGAGTGTGCCTTTGTGCTTGTTTCTTACCACTGCTTCACAACTGAGTTATTTTACTAAATTCTTCATTCCTTAAAAAATAAATTGTTACAAGGACAGCATATTTTAACAGAAATATGGTAATGGAGGGGTTAAGGGGTGGCCAAGGTTAGGACATCTTTGACCATAATCAGGAAGATTAAGGGGCTAAACTATGGCATCCTGACTGTAAGTTCAATCCTTCAGCAATGCTCACAACAATGTAAACTTCTAGGAAACAACAACAACAATAACTACTTGTTAATATTTTGATAAAATAAGTAGCGAAATTGCTGGCCTTGTGCCAAAATTTGAAATCAATATTTCGTATTGTTGTTTGATAAAGAATTTTCTTTGTTCAAAAGGAACTGAAACATTAATTTCTGACAACTCTGAATGGTAAAAGAAAAAGAAAAAAACCTCTTCAACAGTACTTTAACCTTCCATGACCCTTTTAATCAACAGTTTTCGTGTAAAAGATAACAAATGAAGTGAAATGGGGAAGGTGTGGGGCTGCTTCCAAGAAATCAGAAGAATTGTGCAGTCAAAAGTTACACAAACATTTTGACACCTGAAGAAAGAAATGGAAAGTGAGTATAACACTTTTTGTGAATTCTTAAATGGTTAAACTGGTTCTTTCACAATATAATTGCTATTTCAAATAAAATATGCTTTATAGGAAAGCACATTCTTTATAACATGTTGACATGCACACATGCACGATGTCTTTCTCACAAACATGTATGCACATGCAGCTACAGGATGCCTTTTTGATACACAAACACATGCATGCACACACACTCACCTGCACAGTACTTGCCTGATACATACACATACATGCACAAGCATGCACGCATGCACATGGTGTCTTTCTGATCTAAGCACAAAAGTTTGTATTTATATTTACAAACACAAAACCATCAATGCAAATGAACACATTCATACATACACTTAGCGGTCAGTATAAACAGCCATAAAGGTGGCGCGATGGCAGAATTGTTAGCATACTGGGCGAAATGCTTTGTGGTATTTCATCTGCTGTTATGTTGTGAGTTCAAATTCAGCTGAGGTTGACTTTGCCTTTCATCCTTTCGGGGTCAATTAAATAAGTATCAGTTATGCACTGGAGTCAATGCAATCAACTTACTCCCTTTGTCTGTCCTTGTTTGTCCCCTCTATGTTTATCCCCCTGTGGGTAATAAAGAAATAAATATAAACAGCTATACACAGACAGACAGATGATTGCTTCATTTTGTCAGGTGATAACCGTCTCACATTCTACCTGATTGTTCTGATTTCCTTCCATCCATGCACGTGCACGGACATGACTTTTCATGGCATGCGTGCATCACCATAGAACTTTATAAAAGACAAAATGGCCCAAGGAATGGAACGATAGTGAGATTTCTGTACGTCTCTGGATTTAAATGACAAAAGCTTGTACAATACTTTTGCCAGTCTCTCGGTCACCATAATAGGTTCCACTAACAAGCAGCATTGCAAGATGATTGGAAACCGTTTTGACTGCAAGTTTCATGTCTCCAAGAAGGGTTGCTTTCCTCATGACTTTGTCAAAAATAATGGGAGCTTCCTCTACCTCTGGGAAATAGGTTTAACCCATGGATGGCAGCCTAGCAGGTCAGAATGGACCTGGGAGTAATGGCAATGAAGAGGTGACTCCATGCTCCTCACAACTCCAGAACTCCCCAACTGGAGCCTCGCTGGATGCAGTTTAATGTCATATCCAGGACAAAGATATATATATATATATATATATATATATATATATATATATATATATATATATATATATATATATATGTATATATATATATATATGTCCAGCCAGCCACCATGATTGACCGCTAACTCCAAAAGTATTTTTAATTCTCTGCGTGTTTATTTCCTCATGTTCCTTTCTCACCTTCCGAAAGGTTAAACTAATACACCTGTTTATTGTTTATACACTTGTCTCTGTCTTTTGTTTTTCTGTAAATTTTAACTAAATATATATATATATATATATATATATAAATTGGATGTTTAGAATTGCAGGTGCAGGCACAACATTCAGTCCTTAGACAAGGAGAGGTTGGTAAAAAAAAAAGCAGAAGTTGCTATCTTAAATTTGGTCATCATGCCTATCCTCACCTATAGCTATGAATGTTGGGTAATGACTAAAACAGTACAACTGTGAACACAAGTGGCTGAAATATGGGTCCTCCAAAGGGCCTCTGGAATGATGTTATTCAAGGGGCTGGAGAAGACAGATAGCTGGATATATATATATATATATATATATATATATATATACAGGATGCATAAGGTATTTAAGGATATACCGGTTTTGGGTCATTGCTGCCTTTTTTAGCTAACTCTGTATAATCTTTGTTTCAGAAAATAATAATGGCAGACCCCCAGCTTACTCAAGAAATGAAGAGGCATGCTGTTATTGTGGTTATAAAGGCTGAGTATAGCAATTTAGAAATATCTTGATTTTTAAAAGTTGCCAAAGCATAAAAAGCATCCTAAATACTCTGAAAACATCAGAACACCTGAATTTATCCAGCAAGTTCAACAAACCATTGATTACAATCCCAGAAAGTCCAGGAGGTCAGTTGCAAAAGATCTGCATGTGTGAGAAGGAATAGTCAGAAATGTTGTCCAGAAAGACATCAGAGAAATGTCTTATATGAGGAAAGGTCAACTTGTCAGAAAAAAACAAAAGAAAATTACTACATCGATCTAAAAGGTTCTTAAACTAACTGAAAAATCCAGCAGAAGATTTGATTTCGTTTTTCTCAAACAAGAAAAACTTTGACCAAGATCAAAAAGTTAACAGAAGAAATGACAGATGGTTATGTGCAGACCCTTCTAAAGTTTCAAGTGTTAGGCATACAAAATTTCCTGCAACTGTCATGGTTTTAGGGGTTGTCAGCAATGAAGGACATGTGATGCCTCCTTACTTCTTTCCACAAGACCTTAGAGTTAACTCTGCTGCATACATTGAGGTCCTGGAAATAATTGTTAAGCCTTGGATAGACAGTGTATGCTATAGAAGGCCATATGTGTTTCAGTAAGACTCTGCACTATCACACATGGCTATAGTAACACAGGAACGGATGGCTGAAAATTTTTATGATCACATAATCCCTAACATTTGGCCTCCTAATTCCCCAGATCTCAATCCATTGGACTATTAGATGTGGAGCATTGTTGAGAGAGAGGTCAATGAACATGCCCATAACACCAAAGATCCTTTGAAAGCTGCCATAGTCAGAGTAATGTCCAGAATGAATGAGGACCATTTGACTTGAGCATGTAGATGATTTAGATCTCATATAGAAGCAGTTGTTGAAGCTGAAGGTGGCTTTATTGAATAACATAGAAAAGGTTTGTTTTTATCCTCATAGCATTTTTTGATAAATAAAGTTAGTATATATCTGTTTTTTTAGAAACATAAATTTGTCCTCAAATATCTTACACACCCTGTATATATATATATATATATATATATATATATATATATATATATATATATATATATTATCTCCAATCAACTGATAAACCCCTTGCCCAAACATAAAATACAAATCATAAACCATATCATTCAGTCTGCTATAATGAATCCATAAACACATATAAAACATCAAAGAGTATATTATTTTTTACCCTCAGAAGATATTATGCTCAGGTCATATAAATACAAATTTAATATTTACTTAATGTTTACGGAGTATTAATTGAAACAGCTGTAAGTGAAGATGATTAATTTGCTGTTAATAATAACCGATTATTAACTTCCCAATCACATACATATATATATATATATATATATATATATATATATACACACACACACACACACACACACATACATATATATATATATATATATATATATATATATATATATATACACACACACACACACACATAATGTCCACTATCATGGTGCAGGTGAAGTCATATGGATTAGTGGTTAGAGTATTTGGCTCAAGGTCATTAGGTCATGAGTTCAATTCCCAGTAACGCTTTGTATCCTTAAACAAGAGACTTCATTTCATGCTGCTCCATTCTACTCAGCTGGCAAAAATGAGTTGCACATGAATTTGAAAGGGTTAGCTTTGTTGCATTCAGTCTAACACTGAATCTCCCTGAGAGTTTGTGTATCTGTGGAGCATTCAGCCACTTGCACATTAATCTCATAAGTAGGCTATTCCATTGATCGGATACTGATGCAGGTTTTCTACAGCTTGATACCCTTCATGACACCAATCCTCATCTGTTTTCCAGGAAGGTTAATATTTTCCTATGGCCAGACATGTTTCCACAGGAGATTGAAGACAAATTCACTCACAAAGGCTTTGGCTGGTCATAGACTTCGAAATCCCTACATTCTATTAAACTCCAGAACAGATATCCGAGAAGAAAATTTCTGTTATTCCACAGATAATTCCATGTTACAAGTTTGATGGTTAAAACGGTACATAGAGTACAGATGAACAGATGATGATGATGATGATGACAGTGATGATGATAATGCTGCTATAGTCGATAACAAGGACAACAACGATGATGCTGATGATGTGTTTCCAGAGTGCTTCATGTTGTAAAAATCTGTCGTTAGCTTCCTGCCATCATGTGTTAAGAGCAGCACAGTAAATTTTTTTTAAATAGATAATAAATTAAAATTATTTAATAATTATTGTTCTATTAAAAGATGGTCGGTTTTTTTGTTTATTTTTCTTTTTTTTTTTGCTAAATAAACTCACACACTATATATTCATTCTTCACTCATTATTACTGTTCTTATTCTAACTCATGTCCATCGTCTGGAAATCTTTCATCACACATCTGTGACCTCTTCAGCAACACTTTCCATCTTTGTGTGTGCTCTTGCTCTGCTTATTCCATTCTCTGTTATTTAATAATTTTTATACAACAAAGCAAGGAGGTTCATACTTTTACAAAGGAAGAATAAAAAATACAAACAGAAAAGTAAAACAGTATTTGTATATTAAATAAATAAATATATAATTTCCCTGGTGTAATATTCAATGAAAAACCAAGTTATCATCATCATCATCATCATCATCAACAACAACATCATTATGCCAAAAACTATTATTACTGTACAATTAAACCTTGGGAGAGGCATTATGCCGGTAATACTGTTCATGCTGTTATAATTATTATTGTGATTATTATTGTTATTCTTATTTAGGTTTTCTTGGATCTAATTTTTAAATTCTTTATTGTTAATCATTTGCAGTAAAATAAACTAAAATAACATAAAGTAAAAAACTAAAACTTCTTCCCTTTACCTAATTATGTTTTCAATTGATTTATTTAATTTTTTTTTCTTCCGTCCCGGCAGATATTTTAAATGAATTTTTTCAATTGTTTTATTTTAGGGTGTTTCATTTTTATTTTGCTTCTGAAATATAAGTTGACAGAAAATAAAATATAATTTTCCGAAATATTGGGAAAGTTGTCAAATAAATAGAAGAAGAAGAAGAAGAAGAAGAAGAAGAAGAAGAAGAAGAAGAAGAAGAAGAAGAAGAAGAAGAAGAAGAAGAAGAAGAAGAAGAAGAAGAAGAAGAAGAAGAAGAAGAAGAAGAAGAAGAAGAAGAAGAAGAAGAAGAAGAAGAAGAAGAAGAAGAAGAAGAAGAAGAAGAAGAAACTACATAAAATACAGAATAGACAACATAGCAGAAAGTGATAAGTACAGAATCTGTGGACAAAACAAACCTGAAGGCATTGTTGAAAATAGAAATGCAAAGATCCTATGGGATTTTATGATTCAGTGTGACCATGAGATTGAGAATAGGAAGTCAGACATAGTCTTAATTGAGAAAGAAAACAAACTATGCTGGATTATGGATATAGCATACCCAGTGACAACAAGGTATGCAATAAGGAAGAAAGAAAAGGCGATAGGTATGACAGGTTAGCTTGGGAAGTAAAGCAGTTGTGGTCGATGAAAAAGGTGGTAATAGTACCAATAATTGTTGGAGCCCTGGGAACAGTGAACAAAAATCTGAAGAAGTACATGGAACAAATAGGGGCTGCAATAAGGGTGGAGCATTTGCAGAAAACAGCACTGTTTGGAACTGCTCGAATACTCTGGTAGTGAACAGCTGACACTGAAGTACATCTCCAGCACTAGAAGCTGTGCAAAGGCAATAATGATAATAATAATAATAATAATAATGATAATAATAATAATAATAATAATAATAATAACAATAATAATAATAATAATAATAATAATAATAATAATAATAATCCTTTCTATTACAGGCACAAGGCCTGAAATTTTGGGGGAGGGGTTAAGTCGATTATCTCGACCCCTGTGCTCAACTGGTACTTTATTTTATTGACCCTGAACGGACAAAAGGGAAAGTTGACCTCGACAGAATATAAATTCAGGATGTAAAGACAAGTGAAAAATTGTAAAGCATTTTGCCCAGTAATCTGCTAGTTTACCACCTTGATGATGATAATGACTGACTGGCACTGGCACTCCGTCGTTTACGACGACGAGGGTTCCAGTTGATCCGAACAGCCTGCTCGTGAAATTAAAATCCAAGTGGCTGAGCATTCCACATACACGTGTACCCTTAACATAGATCTTAGGGATATTCAGCGTGACAGTGTGACAAGGCTGACCCTTTGAATTACAGGTACAACAGAAATAGGAAGTAAGAGTGAGAGAAAGTTGTGGTGAAAGAGTACAGCAGGGTTCGCCACTATCTCCTGCCGGAGCCTCGTGGAGCTTTAGGTGTTTTCGCTCAATAAACACTCACAACGCCCAGTCTGGGAATCGAAACCGCGATCCTATGACCGCGAGTCCGCTGCCCTAACCACTGGGCCATTGCGCCTCCACTGATAATAATAATAATAATAATAATAATAATAATAATAATAATAATAATAATAACGATAAATGCCCAAATGCAGTATCAGGCAGTGGCTCTCGTGGTTTCTCATCTTAACTGATTGGATGTGTTATCATGTACTTTGTTTTGTCTTGGTATAAAAGATGGGCTAGAGCAAATATTCTGCTCAATACTACAGATTTGCTTGTCAGTTGTTTGAACTAAACCAGTTGATCTTGTCCCTTAGTGGCTGACGATATGTGCATCTCTGATCATGAGCAGAAGTATTGGGGGAGCATCATAGCCATGTGTTGAGAGGAATTCTTTGGGGTTTGAATAATTCACCTTTGGAAACATGGGTGTTTCGTTCAAAATTCTTAAACAATCCTTATTCAGGAAACTTTTGAGCAGAATGAGCTACTTGACCTGAAGAAAATTCTAACTGGGCCCCATCTGCAAGGTTATGCGCTGTTTATCTTGATATGAGCTCACCATGTCGAGCACATATGGTTGTGATGCACGTGCCTGGTGTACCCTTATCAGATGGGTAGTCATGATGGGTATACTGGGCTTCGTATATTTTACCTCAGTGTCACTTTGATGGCATGCACTGCTCTCTCACTCAATAATAATAATAATAATAATAATAATTATTACTACTAATAATAATAATAATCCTTTCTACTTTGGGCACAAGGCCTGAAATTTGGGAGAGGGGGATAGTCAATTACATCGACTCCAGTTTGCAACTGGTACTAATTTTATTGACCCTGAGCGGATGAAAGGCAAAACTGACCTTGATGGAATTTGAATTGAGAACAGGAAGATACATGAAATACCACTAAGCTTTTTGCACGACATGCTAACAATTCTGCCAGTTCATTGCCTTATTAATGATAATAATAATAATAATAATAATAATAATCATTTGTCACTTGTATTTAATAACTATGATAAAAATTATTATAATAATGGTATTTAGTGCTATATAATCAATGTTGATGATGATGATAACTGTGGTAGTGGTGGTGGTGGAGGTAGTGATAACAAAAACAACATTGTCAACAACAATAACAACAATATCAGTATGCATTCTGGTTGGGGCTGAAAGCAAGGGAGGGGCCAAAGAAAAACTTAGTTTCTCTTACAATTGATATTCCTTTCGCCTTTTACAGGTATTGGTCACTGGACTGCAACCATGCTGGAGCACTATAGCGAGAGAACCAGTGAGGAGCCCCTACAGCCAAGGAAGGATGTAGAGAACTAAGAAGGAGCACAGAGTCAAGGAGATACCTGGAGAGTCAAGAAGATAGCTGCAGAGTCAAAGAGATACTTGAAGAGTCAAGGACGGGCCAAGCGAGCCAATGTGGACCAGGGAACCAAAGAAGGGCTTAGTGAGTTGAAGAGAGACTCAGAGTCAAGAAGCGATCAAAGAACTAGGGAAGTACCAAGAAATCCAAGGAGTTCAAAGAGAATCAAAGAGTGGCCCAGAGAACTTAGGAGGGAGCCAGAGAGCAAATAAGGGGTTCATAGAGTCCAAGAGAAGCCAGAGTGTTGAGAAGAAGTTCAAAGAGTGAAAGGAGAGGGCCTGTGACACTCTACTAGGTCCCAGTCAAAAATCCCACATGAAACCAGTGAAATGATGAGGGAGTGGGGCACCAACTACTCTTTCTCCTGGCCAGTATTTGAACATGGAGTTGCAACATTTAAATCAAAGTTGTTTCACTGTTTATGAAGAATTTGTTTACAGTGTTTCTATTGGTACAGTAATTTTCCATTGATAAACTGTTTAAATAACATTAATTCAAAATTTACATACCACACTTTCAGAAATACTTTTAAAAGCTAAAGGCATCGACAACAACGACAAATATACACAGAAAAAAAGAGAGAATAACTGATGTATATATATGTGTGTGTGTGTATATATATATATATATATATATATATATGTTTATACATATACAAAACACAATAGCAAAATACAAACAAAACTTTCATTGAATAAGTCATTAAGTATTTGTAAATCATACCAAAACCACAACCATTAGCACCATCAATACTATCACCACACACACACACACACACACACACACACACACACACACACACACACACATACACATAGTGAGAATGTTGACTGCAAAACCACTGGAAAAATTGTAGGAGGGATTTAACAAAATAATAATAATTCCCACTTAGATACTTAGATTATGGTTGGATACAAGGGAAAAATACTAAATATCAAAGGTTAATTAAATAATAAACATGTGAAGGGAGGAAAAGAGAGAGAGGAATTTCAAAATGGGAGAGTATATGTAAATGTGTGTGTGTGTGTGTGTGTGTGTGTGTGTGTGTGTGTGTGTGTGTGTGTGTGTGTAGGGGGACTATAGGTGGATGTGGATGTTTATAGTTTGGGTTCTGTCTCTGTCTGTCTGTCTCTCTCTTTCTATCCTTAAATGTGTGGCTGTATGTATATATATGTAAGGGACGACCGTGCGACACTACATATATATATATATATATATATATATATATATATATATATACATATATATATATATGTATGTATGTATGTACATATTTATATGCATATATATATATATATGCATATATGTATATATCATGTATATATATATATATATATATATATATATCTACACACACACATACATACATACATGCACATACATTCACATGCACGTGAACAGGTATGTTTTATACACACACACACACACATATATCTGATGTCTAGCTACTTGTCTTTGTGAATGCCTTTTTTTATATAGTCTTTCATCAGTTGATTATTGTGCTGGGGCTTGTTTGTCAAAACATGAAACACGCCTGTTTCCGTCACACATGCACACACACAACAAATATACTTATATAGACATGCAACATATATACTTACACCATATACACACAATGCATATAGTTATAAACACACCCACACACGTGTGTGTGTGTGTGTGTGTGTACATATTATATATATATATATATATATATATATATATATATATATATATATAAAACGGAAACAGCAAAAGCCATCAGAAGTGTTGTCTGACAAATATTTTCAATGCAAGACAACAAATAAATCATTGGATGACAACACAACTTTTGTAAAACTTTTCAATGGCATCGCATCACACTAGCTGTCAGGCAAAATAGTCTGGTGAATTGTCCATGAATGCAAAACACATACATATGTGTGGAAGTATATTCTACATACATATATATATATATACACACACACACATAAATATATATATGTACATATGTGAGTGCATATATCTATCTATCTATATATATATATATATATATATATATATATATATAGATATATATATACAAACACACACACACACATATATATACATATATACACATACATCTGTATGCGTTTATATACATATATACTTACATATATACATATATATATACATATACACATATGTACTCACACATATATACATATGTGTATCAACATATATATGTGTGTGTGTATGCGCATATATGTGTGTATGTCTGTGTGTGTGTGTATCATCATCATCATCATCATCGTTTAACGTCCGCTTTCCATGCTAGCATGGGTTGGACGATTTGACTGAGGACTGGTGAAACCGGATGGCAACACCAGGCTCCAGTCTGATTTGGCAGAGTTTCTACAGCTGGATGCCCTTCCTAACGCCAACCACTCAGAGAGTGTAGTGGGTGCTTTTACGTGTCACCTGCACGAAAACGGCCACGCTCGAAATGGTGTCTTTTATGTGCCACCCGCACAAGCCAGTCCAGGGGCACTGGCAACGATCTCGCTCGAAAATCCTACAGGAGCCAGTCAGGCGGTACTGGCAACGGCCACGCTCAAAATGGTGCATCTCATGTGCCACCCGCACAAGAACCAGTCCAGGGGCACTGGCAACGATCTTACTTGGCTTGCCGGGTCTTCTCACGCACAGCCCATTTCCAAAGGTCTCGGTCCGTAGTCATCGCCTCGGTGAGGCCCAATGTACGAAGGTCTTGCCTCACCACCTCAGCCCAGGTCTTCCTGGGCCTACCTCTTCCACGGGTTCCCTCAACTGTTAGGGTGTGGCACTTTTTCACGCAGCTATCCTCCTCCATTCTCACCACATGTCCATACCAGCGCAATCGTCTCTCTTGCACGCCACAACTGATGCTTCTAATGTTCAGCTTTTCTCTCAAGATACTTATATACAGATATTACAAATATATACTTATATGACAACAGCAATATATATTTATGAATATATATACATATATATATATATATATATATATATATATATATATATATATATATATATATATATATATAAACATCATTGTTGTTGCTATTACTATTCTTATCATTAATAGTTGACAATAAAACAGGATTTGTTGGCAAATGTAAAGTTTTAAGACAATACACTTTATAAATTCTCGGCTTGCAAAGTGCATTGGCACAAAACTCAGAGCTCCTGAGTAACTCCTGGTGTGTACCCAGTCAATAAAAACAAACACACTCCCAGCCTCACACACTGTATACTGGAATCCCTTCCTCTTTTAACAAAATAATATGTGTGTGTATTTAAAGCAGTGAGCTGGCAGAAACGCTAGCACGCCGGGCGAAATGCTTAGCAGCGTTTTGTCTGTCTTTACGTTCTAAGTTCAAATTCCACTGAGGTCGACTTTGCCTTTCATCATTTCGGGGTTGATAAATTTAGTAACAGTTGCATACTGGAGTCGATCTAGTCGACTAGCCCCCTCCCCAAAAATTTCGGGCCTTGTGCCTAGAGTAGAAAAGAATATTAATGTGTATTGTGTACGCATTTTGATATATATATATATATATATATATTCATATTAGTTCATTCTTTTTACATCTGATTTTCATGGTCGCATGTGTTAGATGAAAATATATTATTCAGAAGTTTTTTTTACAGCTGGATGCTCTTCCTGTCATTAACCCTTATCTGCTTTTCAAGTAAGACCATTTGGAATCTACTCTTATCTAAAAGCAAAATATTATTGGCTGATTCTGTGACAAAGAAACAACAATGAACGTCACTGATCAAAGCTCAAAAGTTTCTCAGAGATGCGTAGAATGTAAAAATTTACATACACGCAAATGCACACACATACACACATGCATACACACACACTTTGGTAATCCAAACAGGAAAAATGCAACTTTAAACATGGGTATACTTTTACTTTTAATTGCTTCAATCATTTGACTGCGGCCATGCTGGGGCACCACCGTGAATAGTTTTTAGTCGAACAAAATCAACCCCCAGGGTTTACTTTTTTTAAACCTAATACTTATTTTATCAGTCTTTTTTGCTGATTTTCTAAGTTACAGGGGACATAAACACACCAACACCAGTTGTCAAGCAGTGATAGGGACAAACACAGATACAGAGACACACATTGATATATATAAATATATAAATGACAGGCTTCTTTCAGTTTCCCTCTGCAAAATCCACTCACTAGGCTTTTATCAGTCTGTGGCAGTAGTTACAAAGTGATTGAAGGGCCAAGAGTCTCACGCATTGGGAGACTGGCTCCAAATTAGCAGGTCTACCCCTAACCAAACACAAAAACACACACACACATACACACAGCAGGCTTCTTTCAGTTTCCGTCTTCCAAATCTACTCATGGAACCACATAAAATCACCCGTGCTGGTGCCACATTAAAAGCACCCAGTACACTTTTTAAAGTGGTTGGCATTAGGAAAGGCATCCAGCTGTAGAAACCATGCCAGGACAGATAAATGGAAACTAGCCAGTTCCTGTCAAAGTCTCCAACTCGTATCAGCCTAGAGAACGGATGGTTAAATGATGATGATGGTGATGATGATACATATCATTATTTGATAAGAATAGTGTTGACAGTGACTTAGCAGTCTGATGAAGACTAAGCAAGCCAAACCTTCGAAATCACTGTAATCACTCTTTTGGTCATAAAACAATAAATATTAACTCAACAACTAGGCCAATTCTCCATTTCAATATAAAACTGTTTTTATAAAACTCAACAAAAAAATCAAACATTATAACACACACATACATATCTACACATTTACAAACACACCCACACATTTCTTATTCCATTTATTATTATATATTTTTCATAACTGCTTTCAATATTTTATCATTATTTTTATGCTTTTGTTTTTTTTTGTTTCATTTTTTTTAAATATTTTTATTCCCATTTTCCAGCTTGCAATTAGAATCCCTGCTTTCCAATTCCTACCTCCAATTCTCTCATCCAAACTCAATAATCTTCAGAGAGTTTTTTCTTACCTCTTTGTTTAATTATTACATTACACATTCAATAATCAATTTTTAATTACATAATTCTTAAATTATGAAAATTTTAATTACCTAATTCTTATTGTACCATGTTAATTTTAATGTACATACATCAGCATATCTATATATATGTGCATATATCACATTTAATGTGTGTTAATACAATAATGGCCAGTGTAAGCATATGCCTATCACACATACGTGCACATACATGGGTATATAATATACACACACATATATGCACATCTATGTATGTGTGTGTGTTTGTATCAGTATATATCTGTCTATATTTGTGTGAGTGTCTAGGAAGATGGGATTTTGTCTCAAGGCGCATGTGAGCATACGTGTGTGTGTGTACACATCTCTTTGTTAAGCATACAGATCACTAGATATAAATTAACAGACAGATTTGCAGTAAAATATATATAAATGGAAACGCGTGTGAGTATGGGTGAATGTGTAAGCATTATAATGTAAGCATTTATGTACATACAGATATACGCATGAATATGGATGGAAATGTATATGCATGTATATGAATGATTCTGTGTGGGTTTATGTGGTCATGTATATATATATATATATATATGTGTGCATATATTTATGCATGTATTCATGTATATAAAATTAAAGATGATTCTATACAAGAATGGCTATGACAGACACAAATATGAGACAAATGGTTAAGATCCAGAACTAGAGAAGACCTCGTCACCCATACAACCAAAGATGGTGAAACAAATATTAAAATGGTAGAAGTGGTAATAAGAGGCCAAGATCTTGAAAGTCTCTTGTCCATTATATCCTTGTTATGTCTCCCTCTGCTGCTCAAAATCACATCTTCAACACCTTCTCAACTCTTTTTTCTACCCGCCTTCTCAACTATTCACTGGACCATGCAGCCTACATAATAAGGCCGGCAAAATGTGCATCTGTTATAAACTATTAAACACCATCACCATCATCACCAGTAGCAGCAGTGTTGTCTTAATGTCCACTTTTCCATGCTTGCCTGCATTAGATGGAATTCATTGAGGCAAATTTTCTACAGCTGGATGTCCTTCCTGTCACCAACCATCACTTGTTTTTGTGTAAGGCAGTATTTCCCTCATGACCAGAGATGTTTTCACAGTGACACTCACGACTGTCACATGATGTGAAGAAGGGAGGCACAAACATACACATCTGCACACACCCACACATCTACACACATATGCACATACATATCTACACACAAACACACACACATATACACATACATATCTACACACAAACACACACGCACACCTACACTCACTTGTATATATACGACAGGCGGTGAGCTGGCAGAATCGTTAAGCACGCCGGGCGAAATGCTTAGCGGTATTTTGTCTGCCGCTATGTTCTGAGTTCAAATTCCGCCGAGGTCAACTTTGCCTTTCATTCTTTTGGGGTTGATTAAATAAGTACAAGTTACACACTGTGGTCGATGTAATCGACTTAATCCCTTTGTCTGTCCTTGTTTGTCCCTTCTATGTTTAGCACCTTGTGGGCAATAAAGAATTGTATATATACGACAGGCCTCTTTCAATTTCCATCATCTCACAAGGTTTTGGCCAGCCTGGGCTAAAGTAGAAGACACTTGCTCAAGGTGTCATGCAGTGGAATTGAACCATATAGCACATGGTTGGAAAACGTGCTTCCTTAACCACACAGTCACACCAAAGATTTAAATCTGCTGAGTTCAAATCCTACCAAGTTCAACTTCACCATTTATTCTTCCAAGTTTCATAGAATAAGGATCAATTCAAGTACTTTGCCTCTGCCCTCCCAAAAAGTTAGAGGTTTCTAACAGACAACTCTATCTTTGTAACAGTAAACCCCTTCAAAATCTAAATCCTTCAATATAATTATATGGTTCTTTTTGGAGAAAAACTCAGAAATAGTTACGATTCAAAGAATAAAAAAAAACTGTTGCATGTCGAAAGTTCGAAAGATTGGCGCTAAGATGTCCCAGATGATCAAATCTTCTTTCCCTACTCTTAGCATCACCACCATCATCATCATCATCAACACTGCTATCACCATGTTCTGCATGAAAGAATACAGATTTTGGTAAAAACTTAAGAGGATTATAGTGGAGGTTTGGAAGAGGGGGTAATGACGATGACGCTGATGACGATGGTAGTAACAGTGATAATGATGATGATGATGATGATGATGATGATGGTATTGGTGGTAATGGTGATGATGATGGTGGTGGTGGTGGTAGTGATGGTGGTGAGGAGGGGGTGATAGCAGTAGTGGTCATGATAGTGTTGGTGCTGTTGGCAGTGTTGCTTGGTGGTGATGGTAGTGGTAAGGGCGGGGGCAGTCATGATAGCACTGCTGATCTAGACAGTGTTGCTGTTATTGTTGTTGTTGTTGGTGGTGGTGGTGGTGGATGGTGCTGGTTTCCTTACTGGCCACATTGCCAAGTTTGGAAACTATTATGTTTAAAAATATATTCTACAAATTTCTTCCAATGGAAATGGTGTTACAGAGATTTAGGCCAACAAAGCAGAACAAAACAAGAATTTGATAAAATAAAAATAAACAGGGAGGGAGAGGTGGCGATGATGTTGTATAACAATAACAATAATGATAATAATAATGATAATACAGCAATCCCCTCTTCAATCTCACCGTCTAAACCTAAACCCCAATATATTTCCTCCCTCTCTTCCTCCTCCTTCACTTTGTCTTCCTCTCCCCCTCACCTCCCACGGCTAGCAATGATAGAGCCTCTATGTGGTCACTAGATCTGCTAAAAATAGCAGCAAAATCTCCCTCAACTACAACCCCAAGTCAATAGCCACAGTCTTATGAGTGGATTTGGCAGACAGAAATTGAAAGAAGTCCATCATTCATATATATATATATATATATATATATATACATACACACACACACACACACACACACACACACACACACACACACAGGTGCAGGTATGGTCAAGTTGTAAGAAATCTGTTTCCAAACCATATGGTTCCAGGTTCAGTCCCATTGTGTGGCACCAAAGCCTTGTGAATGAATTTGGTTGATGGAAACAGAAAAGAAGCTTGTCATATATGTGCGTGCGTATGTGTGTGTGTGTGTGATTCATAATGAATCCTTTAAACTAAACTCTGTGTGTGCATGTGTGTGTGTTTCTGTGTAGGTGTGCATGTGTGTGTTTGCATGTGTGTGTGTGTGTGTGTGTGTGTGTGTGTGTGCTTGTGTCTCCTTGTCTTGGCATCTTGTAATAGTTGTAAATGAGTGTCACTCTCATACAAGCAGTGTCATTCATTACCCATATTATGTGAAAACATGTCTGCTCATAGAGAAATATAACTTTGCTTGGAAACAGTTAAGGGTTTGCAACAGAAAGGGCATCTGTCCATAGAAAATCTGTATCAACAAGTGCTGTCCAACCCATGAGTGCATGGAAAAGCAGATGTTAAATCGATAATGATGATGAAATTTTGAAACAAATTCAATCAATGTATAAAAATATTAGTAAACAAATATCATTAAGAATTCAAAATGTTTATTTTTCTATCTTTAGAAAAAGATATGAATGAATAAAGCACAGAAACAAGCACAAATGCCATTTGTGAGGCTTTTGGTAAAAATCCTGCATACTTTTACCATTGCAGTGTTGCTTCCAATAGAACAATGTAATGAAGTGGATCTGAAACACCAAGTGACAGCGAAAAAGTTGAATGGAACCAAAGAAAATGGTCTTAAAGAAAAAAAAAAAAACATTGACACAGATGAAAAATCCCACGGAAATTGAAAGAGACACATTTCCTGAGTAAAAGCCATTCTTACCCCCACTCCAAACCCCAACCCAGCACAGTTGTTTTTTTTTTATTTTGTTTTGTGAAATTCCCTTAAATTCAACTGTTTTTATTTATTTATTTAGTGGTTTTGTTTTGCTTTTCTTTGTGTTTTCCATTTATTTAATTGTTATTTATTGTTGTTGTATTTTCAGAATAACAGCATTAGAAACTGAGCAAAGAAAACATAATAATAATAATAATAATAATAATAATAATAATAATAATAATAATAACAATAACAACAACAATCATCATCATCATTATCATCATCATCCTTTCTACCATAGGCACAAGGCCTGGAATTTAAGAGGAGGCAGATTGTTGATCACTTAGACCCAAGTACTTGACAGGTACTTACTTTATCAAACCCCAATCAATGAAAGGTAAAGTGCAAAGTGCTGCTAAGAATTTTGCCCAGTGTGCTCATGATACTGCCAGCTCATTGCCTTAATAATAATAATAATAATAATAATAATAATAGTAATAATAATAATAATAATAATAATAATAATAATAATAATAATCCTTTCTGCTAGAGACACAAGGCCTGAGATTTGTGGGGAAGAGACTAGTCAATAACATCGACCTCAGTGTTTCTTAATTGGTACTTAATTAATCAACCCCGAAAGGATGTAAGGCAAAGTCAACCTTGGCAGAATTTGAATTCAGAATGTAGCAACGGGTAAAATACCATTAAGCATCCCATCCAGTGTTCAAACGATTCTGTCAATAAAAGCAGTGGTAGTGGTGGTCATAATGATGGTGGTGGTGATGATTGGAGGGGGACACAGTGGTGAAGATCGTAATGATGACAGTAATTTGTGTCATTTGCCTTGAAGGTAAATGACACAAAAACAGCAGGGTGGGGTGGGGGGGAGAAAACAAATAAAAACAAGCATAGAAAACAAAAGTATAGGAAGACAGCAAAGTGAGATGCCTTAATTAGAAGAGAACCCCTTATGTGTCAATCAAAGTTCCCTACAGACCCAGGATTACGCTGATTGCCAAAAGCAAGTACCCTTTCTCAGATGTATTCAGCTACATACTGAGCATATCCCCCAACCCTTACACAGGTCACATTCAACACTCACCCACCCTCAGCAAATTTACTTAAGAGTTGCATCTCCCTCTCTGCTCTCACTCTGCCAAGTAGATCTTGAGGAATTTAATAAGGGCTTTACTGAAGATAAAGACCACAGAATCTCTTTCATCAAAGCTACCCGTCATACAAAATGAGACAGTCCTTCACAGATAAAACATGATAATGAGGCAATCCTTGTAAAGGAGTTGGCTGTTCATCAGATCTGTGATAGGTAGACATGATGGGTGCATTGGGCTTCATATATATGTACCCCAGTGTTATTTTGATGGCATACACTGCTCTCTCACTCATCAATGATAATCCTTTCTACTAAAGGTACAAGCCTGAAAATTGGGGGCGGGGAGGACTAGTTGATTACATCGACTCCAGTGTTTCACTGGTACTTAATTTATTGACCCTCAAAAAGATGAAAGCAAAGTCAACCTCAGTGAAACTTGAACTCAGAACACAGCAACAAGTGAAATACCAGTGTGCTAACAATTCTGCCAGCTTCCTACTTTAATAATAATGATAATAATAATAATAATAATAATAATAATAATAATAATACCGACAAGACTATAAAAGCTAATAAACCGGATATTATCATAAAAGATCAGACAAAGAAGACGTGTTTATTAATTGACATGAGTATTCCCTGTGATCATAATATAGCGGCGAAAGAATTTGACAAGATCAGTAAATATAAAGACGTGCTAATAGAAATTGGAAAAATGTGGCACCTCAAGGCGACTACCATACCAGTGATTGTAGGATCTCTAGGAATGATAAAAAAAGGTACTGAAATCTATTTGAAAATGATACCAGGCTTACCATTTCTACAGGAGGTGCAAAAAATCGTGCTAACTGGAACGACTCATGTACTGAGAAGAGCATTATCGCTGTGAAAACAGCATCCATTCATGATTTTAAAATTTAAAAAAATTTTTTTAAATACATGGTTTACCTGTGAATTTGCGTGTGTAAATTGGGAATGCATACAACGTTTCTCTGCCCTAGGTGTACGGAAAACACTCGGCAAGAAATGGAAGAAAATTTGAAGAAAGAAGAAAAAAAAAAACATAATAATAATAATAATAATTCTTTCTTCCATAAACAGATGGCCTCAAATTTTGTGGGGAGGGGGGCAAGTCAGTTACATCACACCAAGAGTTCAACTGGTACTTATTTCATTGACCTGGAAAGAATGAAAAGTAAAGTTGACCTTCGTGGAATTTAAACTCAAAACATAAAGACAGTCGAAATGCTGCAAAGCATTTTGCATTTTACCCGGTGTGATAATGATTGTACCAGTCTACCACCCTACTACTACTACTACTACTACTACTACTACCACTAATAATAATAATAATAATAATAATAATAATAATAATAATAATAACAAGAGATGATGGTTTCTTATCTTAACTGATTAGAAGTGTTATCATGTACCTTGTTTTGTCTTGGTATAAAAAGATGGGCTGCAGCAAATATTCTGCTTAATACCACAGATTTACTTGCCAATTGTTCAAGCTTATCCAGTTGAGCATGTCCCTTAGTGACTGACGAAATGTGCATCTCTGATCATGAGCAGAAGTGGTGAGGGAGCATCATAGCCATGTGTTGAGAGGAATTCTTTGGGGTTTGAATAATTCACCTCTGAAAACATGGGTGTTTCATTCATCATCCTTAAACAACCCCTATTTGGGGACCTTTTGAAAGGATGGGCTACTTGACCTGAAGAAAATTCTAACTGGGCCCCACCTGCGAGGTCATGCGCTGTTTATCTTGATATGAGATCATCATGTCGCACACACATGGTTGTGATGCATGTACCTTGTGTACCCTTATCAGATGGGTAGTCATGATGGGTATACTGGGCTTTGTATATTTGTACCCCAGTGTCATTCTGATGGCATGCACTGCTCTCCCACTCAATAATGGTTTCAAATTTCAGTGCAAGGTGAAAAGTTTTGGAGGAGGGTGTAAGTTGGTTGCCCTGACCCCAGTATTCAGCTTGTACTTATATTATTGGACCCAAAACAAAAAAAAAGGATGAAAAGCAAAGTTGACCCCAGCAGAATTTGAACTCAGAACATAATGTCTGACAAAATGCTTAGCAGCATTTCGTCTAACATGCTAATGATTCTGCCAGGTCTCAGCCTAATAATAATAATGATGATGATGATGATAATAATAATAATGTTGATGATAATCATGAGAAGAAGAAAAAGAAGAATGCTTTCTTTCAACAACAATCATGTTTATTACTATAATAATAATAATAATAATAATAATAATAATAATGATAATAACAATGATAATAATAATAATAATAATAATAATAATGATGATGATGATGATGATGATGATGATGATAGGAAAAAAGAAGATAATTAATGAAAGTTGAAATGAGAGTTGAATGGAAAAAATCCAGATAATGAGGAAAAGAACCAAAATAAATTGTTACTCGTTTTATTTTACAGAATGAGTACAGAAATATGTGTGTGTGTGTGTGTGTGTGTGTGTGTGTGTGTGTGTGCACATATATGTACATATATTGATACACGTACCTCTGCATACAAACACATATCTGCATGCTCATATGTACACACATTCACACACTGGCAAACACATACACATACATATATGTGCATACAGACACACATACAAATACAAGTTTGCATGCACAAACATACATACAGAGTCTTTCTATATGTATACACACATACACAAACACATATACAAGCATGTACACAAGCACACAATTATATGTAGGCATACACATGGAAATACAATCTCATATACACAGACCCATATGTCTACACATACACTCACACATGCACAAATATACATATAGTAATATGTACACATGTGCACCAATATATGTATGCAACAAACACATACACACACACACACAACCCTTAAAAGATAATTATGGTGAGGTAAAATAAAATAATAAAAACAATAAAGAGAAAAAAATTTAAACATTATCGTAGTTGGATGGTTGAAGAATGGTGGGAGAGGGAAGAGGAGACATTTGAGAAGAAGAAGAAGAAGAAGAAGAAGAAGAAGAAGAAGAAGAAGAAGAAGAAGAAGAAGAAGAAGGAAGGAAGGAAGGAAAGAAACAAACAAACAAACAAACAAACACACAAACAAAGGGCAGTGCAGAAAAATGAGAAAATAAAATAAATACCATAAAATGAGTGATAAAAGAAAAATTAAGTTTAAAAATAACACAAAAAAAGAAAAAGAGAAAGAGATAAAAAGAGAGAGGGAGGAGGGAGAATTTAAAAAAATTAAATTTGGAAGCAAATTTCAATACACTTAGAAGTTCTTTTCATATATGTCATTCAGGTCATCAACATCTACTTGAATTATCTAAATTGAAGCCATTGTCACACTAGAGTTCCTTCCCTTAGATCCCTTCACCTCATTATGCAAATTATATTGGTCAAATATCAACCACCATTATTTTTTGATTAATAAAATTCTCTCTGTCCACTAACTGAAGCAGACTTGAGAAAAAAATCAACTTACACTGATGAGGCTTAATAAAACTGAAACGTGTGTAGCTGTCACTCTCCTTGTTATCCTATGATTATATTTTACTGCCTAATTTTGTTAAATTCTTGAAATTATTCCATTTACTTTGAGAAAAGATGGCTTTAAGTATGTGGTTAAGATATTCAGTTCACAACAGTAGAGTTTCAGGTTCAATCCCACAATGCAGTACCTTAGGCTAGTGGCATGTTTTGCAGACTCAGGCCATCATAAGTGAATTTGGTAGAAGGAAATTGCACAGTTAAGAAACTTGCTTTGCAACCACACAGTTTGATCAAGTGTCTTCTGCTATGGCCTCAAGCCAGCTAAAGCCTCATGAATGGATTTGGTAAACAGAAACTGAAAGAAGCCCATCCAATATGCATGTGTGTGTGTGTGAGTGTGCATTTTGTCTCTCCCCTCCCCTACAACCACTTGATAACCAGTGTTAGTTTGTTTACTTCCCTGTGACTTGGCAGTGACCAATAAAATAAGAGCTAAACTGGAAAGTAAGAACTGGTGTTGCCCCAGAATGGCCTGCTATCCAATGAGTGAAACAAGTAAAAGGTATGTGAAAGGGTGGACATAGCTATTTTATTGAATTCTTCATTATTTTCAAAACTAATCAAAACGAAATCAGCATATTTCAAGAGAAATATGGTAACAAAAGGTTTTATGTTCCAGAGAAATCTAAGGTGGGATGGGGAATTAGAAGCAGTTTTTAATCCCAGAGACGTTTCATATTAGATTTGAAGTCAAGGTGTCAAGCTGGCAGATTCGTTACCACACCAAACAAAATTCTTAGCGGCATTTCGTGTCTTCATGTTCTAAGTTCAAATTCCACCAGGATCAACTTTGCCTTTCATTCTTCCAGAGTCGATAAAATAAGTACCAGTTATGCACTGGGGTCAATGTAATCAACTTATCTCCTCCCCCAAAATTGCTAGCCTTGTAACAAAATTTGGAACTAATATTAGATTTGAGCTTAAACCTGTTCTGAAAGAATAAAGGTGGTGGTGGGTCTAAGGTGGTGAAGATGCATGGCTTAATGGTTAGGCTATTGGGATTACAATCAGATGGTCATAGGTTCATTTCCTGAAATGGGCAGCAAGTTGTATTCTCTAACAAGACATTTCTTTTTATGCTTCACCAGTCTACTCAGCTGGAAATGAGTACCAACTGCATACTGGGGAAACCTTTCTCTCTCTCTCTCTCTCTCTCTCTCTCTCTCTCTCTCTCTCTCTCTCTCCGAGAGGGTATCCATAAATGCTCACAACTATGTGGGTACCTAAAACAATTACCAAACAAAACAAGGCAAATTGTGGTCACTCTACCTGCTAGTAATAACAGTCAAATCTCTCTTTCTCTCTCTCAAATCCAAGTCTGTCATCTGAACAAATAGAATTACACGTTATATAATGTATTCCAAGATATACTGTTCCAAAATTGATGACCAAGGTAGTCACTCTACCTACTAGAAATTACAACCAAATTTCTCTCGAATCCCACTTATATGGAATGACACATTACATAATATAGTACTAGATACACTGTTTAAAAATCAATGACAGATATGAAAAAGGGTGGATACAATGAACTGTGCCACCCTGAATACCCAACAAACCATTTGCAGGGTGTTGGAACATGAAAGAAAAAACCAAAACAGCTTTTGTTGATTCTTCAAATGATGGTTTTGCTTTTATTTGATTTTTGGTTCTGGTTTTGCTGTCAGCAATGTACTTCCATTAATTAACATACACTTATGCTCTCTCTCACACACACACGTGTCCATATATATGTTCACATACGTACATCGCCATGTACACATACCCATATGCACACACAAGCACACATGCATAACGTTGACTTGGTGTGTGTGTGTGTATAGATGCATAGATGTACGTAATAATCCACTTTAAGGAATATAGCAAAGTATACACATACAACCATAGATAATAGCATGTGAATGTTGAATAGAATGTAAGTTTAAAAAATTATTATGACATCAACAAGATATATGCATGTACATATGTATGTATGTATTCATGTATATGTATGTATATGCATGTATGATATGTATATATATTTATGTACATGTATGTATGCATGTATATGTATGCATATATATATATATGTATATGCATGTATGATATGTATATTTATGTAGATGTACATATGTATGTATATGTATGCATATGTATATATATGCACGTATGATATGTATGTATATTTATGTACATGTATGTATGAGGGTAAGTAAAAATTATCTGCACTTTCGCCATAATGTATTTTTATTATTGTCACCCTGCTCTTTCTACATGCATGCTTATAGTTGGTACTATTGTGGTCATGTGATCGAAGTTTGAGCCTGATCGTACCATTTTCTTCCTGGCTTTACAGTGTAAGCATGGCCGCTCCATTAGCAATGTGCACCAAAGAGGAACAAAGAGCAGTGATCTGAT
>NC_142949.1:14838381-14843526 GCF_046866305.1 Octopus bimaculoides
TGCTATTTCTAACAGGTTAAACAACCACACAGTTTTGTATGTGGACTCATAAAACACACACACACACACACATACATACAGACACCCAAACATTCATCATGCCTGACAGTGTTCCCACTGCTTACAACACTCAGCTGTACCAAACTTCCATGCCATGCAGTAAAGCTGTCAGCTGGATGTATGTATGCACATATGCATATATGGGTAGAATCATATACATACATATGTACACATATATGTATGTATTGTATTGACGAAGGAAGAAGGCTTATTTTTTGCTTTAATCCAGAAATTCAAACCGATTCACATAACGTGAGGTCCTTTTCTCTCACCATCCCGCTTTCAGCCCAGCCATGTGTATATTTATCTGGAGTTTTCGGTAGCTTTTCAAAGGTATCAGCACTTCAAGCATGCTGGAGATAGGTCGTTTTCGCCCTTGCTCCCTTGATGTAATTATATACATATGTAATTATATACTTAATTCAATGTATAAATTGCCTATAAATTCTTATAGCATGTTGACTACTTGATAAAAACCAATAACGTGATTTTTATCCTTATATTCTTTCATATATATTACAGAGATGTACTTGCATAGCAAGTGACCTGATCTGAAATCGTGTGCTGAAACGAAAACAATTGAAGCATGGAAGGTGTTTATAAGCCATTTAAAAACACACAAAAATCGTTAGATTCATTTCAACATTTAAATTTAATTTGTCAGAATATTTTCATTGCTTCCAGACCACGACCTGTTCCCCAACAAATTCCATGCTACACGGAATTTGTCAGTGAAGCGAACAGATAGCGATCTGAAAATGACAAAAACATTTTGGTAAATTAAATTTAAATGCTGAAGTGAATCTAACGATTTTTGTGTGTGTATTTAAACGGCTTATAAACACCTTCCACATTGCAATTGTTTATATATATATATATATATATATATATATAGTTGCCATGACTGATCACTAAATCCACAAGATTTTTTATTCTCTCTCTGCTTATTTCCTCGTGTTCCTTTCTGCGTAGGCTCGAAATGTAAAAGACTTTCTGACTTTCCTGAGAGTTAAACTAATACAGGAGTGTTCTGTCGGTTATGACGACGAGGGTCCCAGCTGATACGATCAACAGAACAGCTTACTCATGAAATTAATGTGCAAGTGGCTGAGCACTCCACAGACACGTATACCCTTAACGTAGTTCCCATGAAGCTGGGCCTTTGAAATACAGGTACTACTCATTTTTTCCAGCTGAGTGGACTGGAGCAATGTGAAATAAAGTGTCTTGCTCAAGGACACAATGTGTCACCAGGAATTGAACTCACAACCTTACAATCATGAGCCAAATGTTTTAACCACTAAGCCATGCACCTTCACAAACTAATACACCTATTTGTTGTTTATACACTTGTCTTTGTTTTTTTCAGTAAATTTCAACTATATATGTGTGTGTGTGTGTGTGTGTGTGTGTGTGTGTGTGTGTATACTTGGAAAAAGATATGTATGTATATATATATATGTGTGTGTGTGTGTGTGTGTGTATATATATATATATATATATATATATATATATATATATATATATGTATGTGTATCTATCTATCTATCTATCTATCTATCTATATATATATATATATATATATATATATATATATATATATATATGCACACACACACACATATATATCATCATCATTTAATGTCAATTTCCCATGCTAGCTTGGGTTGGATGGTTTGGCAGAAGCTGGCAAGCCCCAATTGTCTATTTTGATATAGTTTCTATGGCTGGAAGCCCTTCATATTGCCAAATACTTTACAGAGTGCACTGTGTGCTTTCTATATGGTGCCAGAACAAGTGATTTTTGTGTGTCACCAGCAGGGTTACCAAGTAGCAGGTAAAACAAAACTGGATATATCAAAAGAGTAGTATAAAATAGGATTCAGAGAGCCATGCGGCTGTCACAGTAAGTTCCTTACTCAAAATTGGCAATCAGTCTACAAAGTAATTAATTACAATATAATGTCTGCGTAATTAAACATCAAGAAAATCTGAACGATAAATTTTTCAGTAAAGAGTAAATAAACATGAAGTCAAGTTGAACCATATATAGTTTTAGATGTAGGAGTGGCTGTGTGGGAAGTAGCTTGCATGGTTCTAGGTTCAGTCCCACTGCATGGTACCTTGGGTGAGTGTCTTCTGTTATAGCCTTGGGCTGACAGAAGCCTTGTGAATGGATTTGGTAGACGCAAACTGAAAGAAGCCCATCGTATATATGTGTGTGTGTGTATGTTTGTGTGTCTGTGTTTGTCTCCCCACCATGGATTGACAACCGATTTTGGAGTGTTTACGTCCCCTTAACTTAGCGGTTCTGCAAAAGAGACAGAAAAAATAAGTACTAGGCTTACAAAGAATAAGTCCTAGGGTTGATTTGTTCGACTACAGGCGGTGCTCCAGCATGGCCACAGGCAATGTCTTACAGCTGAAACAGCATTTCTTCGGTCACTAGATGTCCTTTTTAATTTTTTATTACTGATATGACATAATATGTCATATGTGTTTCTATATTGTTTTTATTGTCCTGTCCTCCTAGTTGAAAACTACACAGGTAATTTCACATAATACAATGTCTGCAAGTTGATGAGTACCACATATTCCTCTCCATTTTCTTATTGCTATATATATATATATATATATATAGAGAGAGAGAGAGAGAGAGAGAGAGAAAGAATATATATATATTCTATATATATATATATATATATATATATATATATATATATATATATATAAGTCAGTAAATAGTGGGGTTGTGTTAACCGCACGTGGAGAAATAATAGGAAAATGAAAAATAATAATAAGGCAGAATGCTAAACTGAAAGCATATTTTAATATAGATTTCTAACCGGCTTTCATTGCATGGCAAATTTTCAAGAAGAGGGAGATTCAAAATGTTTTTTACAAAAAAGTAAAAAATGAAAAAAATAATATATAAAAAAAATAATATATAAAAAAATAATATATAAAAAAATAAATATACCAGTACATTATATTGTCTTTGAGCTTTTAAAGTTCAATGGTAATCCATGTAGACAATAGTTGGAAAAATAAGGATGCATGAAAATTGAGAATTGTGTTAGGTTTAAAAAAAGAGAAAAGGGGCTAAAAGTTAATGCGTTAAGCAGGAAGTGTGGTGTCAAAACAGGAAGTGTGTGTAAGGGGAGACAAATCTCTTTAGTTGGAGTTATAGACTCTTTGTTAACAGGAAGCTTATGTCTGTTCGTAGAGAAATAAGGTCACTGAGGGGTTTGTGTGTTAAGAAATGGTTGGAATTTCTCTATGAAAAGATTCTCCTTGTTGATTCTTTCTTGTGTGGAGATTCTGTCTTTACATTGATAGAAAGGGAATATAAGGAATTTAGGGTTTTTGTTTCTGGTACAAGAGTGTATGTGACCACTGAGTGGAATTTGGTGGTATTGAGAGAGATTTATTTGTTCTTTATGAACTGCTAACCTTCTACGCAACGGGAGGCTCGTCTGTCCGATATAGAAGTGTTGGCAACCTGCGCATGTGAGGACATAAATGAGGTTCCCAGAGGAACAAGAGAAATTGGTTTTGATTTTAAACTTTGTTCCTCGTTTGAAGGTAAATTCAGAGCCTTCAAGTAGGTAGGGGCAGGTACCACAATTAGGGCGTGCACATTTTTTTAACTGATGGGTGTGGAAGTGGTGTATGTTGTTTGGCATTGGTTAAGAATTTTTTCAAAGATTTATGTTGCCTTTTGCATTTAAGGACTTTGTGTGTATTGATGATATTGTTCATTTTCGGGTCTGTGGTGAGTAAGGGTAGGTTTTGTTGGATTGTGGTGTATGCTTCGATGTTTTTGGGTTGTGGGTGGAGATGTATGGAAATATTTTGGGGTTGGGTGTGTTATTGTGTTGGTTGGTTTTTAGTGTGTTTTTGTCAAGTTCCTTGGCACGTTTTATTCCAAAATCTATGAGTGTGGAGGGATATTGGCGTTGTAATAGTGTTTTTTTTGAGGTCTTGTAAGCGTATTTCTTGAGTGGTTGGGTCAGAGACAATGGTGCAAATTCTTTTAGCTAAATTGAAGGGGATGTTGACAAAGAGTCCATAACTCCAACTAAAGAGATTTGTCTCCCCTTACACACACTTCCTGTTTTGACACCACACTTCCTGCTTAACACATAAACTTTTAGCCCCTTTTCTCTTTTTTTAAACCTAACACAATTCTCAATTTTCATGCATCTTTATTTTTCCAACTATTATCTACATGGATTACCATTGAACTTTAAAAGCTCAAAGACAATATAATGTATTGGTATATTTATTTTTTTATATATTATTTTTTTTATATATTATTTTTTTCATTTTTTACTTTTTTGTAAAAAACATTTTCATTTTCCCTCTTCTTGAAAATTTGCCATGCAATGAAAGCCGGTTAGAAATCTATATTAAAATATGCTTTCAGTTTAGCATTCTACCTTATTATTATTTTTTCATTTTCCTATATATATATATATATATATATATATATATATATATATGTATATATATATATATATATATATATATATACATGTATATATATATATATATATATATATATATATACATATATATATATATATATATATATATATATATACATACATATATATATATATATATATATATATATATATATATATATACATATATATATATATATATATATATATATACATACATATATATATATATATATATATATATATATATACATATATATATATATATATATATATATATATATATACATATATATATATATATATATATATATACATATATATATATATATATATATATATATATATATATATATATATATACATATATATATATATATATACATATATATATATATATATATACATATATATATATATATATATACATATATATATATATATATATATATATATATATATACATATATATATATATATATATATATATACATATATATATATATACATATATATATACATATATATATATATATATATATATATATATACATATATATATATATACATATATATATATATATATATATATATATATATATATATATATTTATAT
>NC_142949.1:14844026-14876526 GCF_046866305.1 Octopus bimaculoides
TTGCCATATAATTCTTCAGCTTTTCATATATATATATATATTAAATATATACTTTTATAAAACAAAATTTTACAAAATATATAGTCTGTTAACAGATTGTGGTTGTTTCTGCTATTATAATTGTTGCTGCAATAAAGTATCTTCAATGCATCGATTTTGAGCTCTATCTTCTAAGAGACATATATATATATATATATATATATAATAGGATTCAAAGAATCAAATGCAGTTCACAGTAAGCTCTCTGACTGGTGCATGGCAATCAAGAAACTGTGGTAAAGGTTGTGATGAATCATGTAAGTGTTGCTTATGTAACTAACATATATTATAAACATCTATTCTCTCACATTACATCTCTTATCTGGACAATTTACATCTATCTATCTATCTATATATATATATATATATATATATATATATAATATATAAATATATATATATATAATATAAAATTTATATATATACATATATATATGTGTGAATTTATATGAGGAGAGTTTGTCAAATGTTGAGCCAACTTGGGGAACAGCTACCCAAAGTGACAGTACCCTGGTAGATAAAGCAATTAAAGATATAAAATCAGGAAAAGCCCCCAGTCCATCAGGAATCACTGTTGAGATGCTTAAAATATCCAGTAGTGTGGGTTATGGTTTAGTCATCTGTATTGTAAATCAGGTGGTTCATGAAGGAGTCATACCTAATGACTGGTGTAGCAGCACCATAGTCAACTACTACAAAGGTAAAGGTGACACTTTAGATACAAATAATTACAGAGGTATCAAATTGTTGAATCAGGTGATGAAAGTTGCAGAGAGAGTTATAACTCAAGCCCTGTGCCACAAGCGCACAAAGTTGAATTGCAAACAGGTGGGACTGAAATCCCTGAATCAAAATTAGTGCACAACCTGGGCACTGACATGAGTAACAAAGCATTTTTATAGGTGCCTATTCTTAATTTGGCAATAAAGTGCAGACAGCTGGCCAGATGGATCTTTCAAATTTTCCAAACAAGAGAACAGGAAACCATGATGATATTCAAGAGGAGACTGTGCCCTCAGCAAAAGCATCAAGCTGTAACATTAAAAGCCCTGGAATGACCAATAGTGATGGTGATGTACTGGTGTGAAAGAAGGGTCCTCAAAGTTGTTTGTCCCCAAAATGACATGCTACATGCCAGAACTATGGAGCTGTCATGTGGTTCACAGACAGATGAAGGATTCAGTCCTGGGAAGGAGATGTAAACAGAACGAAAGTTGGTGAAAATGGCTGGACAGTGAAAAGTGCAATATCCTCAGAGACCAGTAAACAGAAAACAGACTCAGAAATAATGAAATCAATAACCAGATTGGAGTGGGGGAGTGCATGACAAAGAGTGGGGGGGGGGGGTAAACCTGAGATCATCCATTCATTCATTTATTTATGTGTAAATAAACTTAAATTAGTATTCATTGGACAGTTTTAAATGGTCATCATATTTAATCCAAAGGCATAAAAAGATGGATGGATGATTGGATTATAGTTTCAGACATGTTTATATACTCATCAGTAATCACCTACCCTCCTCTAATGTGGTTCCTGATAAAATATCAATTAAAGCCCATATTATTAATGGTATTTTATCAAACAATGTGTTGTTGAATGCTTGAAAATTTTGTAGACAATTATTGCACTTTAAGCAATTAAGTTACCTACAGATGTTCTTTAGAAATTTTCAGATATTTTTTTATATACCTTAAAAATTATTCCAATTTCCTTTACACATTGTTATATAAATGTGCTGTAAACTGAGAAGTTTATGGAGAGGCTTTCAACAGAATTCAAGCAGATCCAGTCAATAGCTATATGTGAAAACCTTCATGCATAACATAAGTTGCCTGAAGATAAGCAAAGACAAGTTCAGTGTGTCAACTTACACACAGTTTTGAATAATACTGAATAAATAGTAAAGGGTAAAGACCAGAAGTCACCCATGCATACCAGCCTCCCCTCTCTATGCTATCGATTTTATTCAAAGGAAAAGCAAAGGGGCCAATACAGCTTGGCATCAGTGATGTCACAACTCATTTCTACAGCTGAAGGAACTGGAGCAACATGAAATAGAGTGTGTTGCTCAAGAACACAACACACAGCCCAGTCTGGGAACTGAACTCACTACCTCATGATTGTGAGCTTACCGCACTAACCACTGAACAATGTACCTTCACTTGAATAAACAATATATATATCTATGCATATAAAGTTAAGGTTTGCTTCAAATCTACAGACCCATCAAATAAGATCTTAATTCAAAGCAATTCCAAAGCATTTGAGCAACTACATCTGACAAAGACAGGAGTCAATGTCAACCCCAGCTCTTTGCTGCAACTCCTCATTTTGAACTGAGTGAACTGGCGAAACATGAAATAAAGTGTCTGGCTCAAGGACACAACACACTGCTGCATCAAGGAATCGAACCCACAAACTTTACAATCATAATCCCACCAACTAAACAAGCTATATAGCTTCATACATTCTCTCTCTCTCTCTCTCTCTCTGTATATATATATATATATATATATATATAAGAAGAAGATAAGAAAATAGAGAGGTAAGTAGTAATTGTTTATTAATTAAAAAAAAATTAGACAACATCTCTGACAGCTGTTTCGATTCCAGACCTTTATAAATTAATTGTCATAATTAAAACCATTTAAAAGTCGACTTTTAAATGGTTTTAAATATGGTAATTAATTTATGAAGGTCTCAAATCGAAACAGCTGTCAGAGATGTCTAATTTTTTCTAATTAATAAATAATTATTAATTATCTCTCTATTTTCTTATCTTCTTAAAATATATGTAAAGTACAGTTTATCTGGTTACCTTACAGTTGAATATAAATTGTAATATTCAGCACTTTTTGAATAGGTAACTAACTAGTATTTTCACTGGATTTTATTATCCCTTAATGAGGTTTGTAACCTTTATTTGAACTTTCATAAATATATATATACAGTATATAGGTACAGGTGTGGCTGAGTGGTAAGAGGTTTGCTTCCCAGCCACTTGGCTCCAGGTTCAGTCCCACAGCATGGTACCTTGGGCAAGTGTCTTCTACTACCTTGTGAGTGGATTTGGCCGATGGAAACTGAAAGAAGCCCATCATATATATATATATATATATATATATGAGTATATTTATGTGTCTTTGTGTCTGTGTTTGTGTCCCTCCCCCTCCCCACTCATTGCTTGAGAAGTGGTGCTGGCGTGTTTATGACCCATAACTTGGTAGTTTGGCAAAAGATACTGGTAAACTAACTACTAGGCTTAAGAAATAATTACTGGGACCAATTTGTTCAACTAAAACCCTTCAAGGTGATGCTCCAGCATGGCTGCAGTCAGATGACTGAAACAACTAAAAGAATAAAAGAATAGCTTGCTTCTCAACCACATGGTTCTGGGTTCAGTGCCACTGCATGGCACCTTGGGCAAGTGTCTTCTACTAAAGTCTCGGGCCGACCAAAGCCTTGTGAGTGGATTTGGTAGACGGAAACTGAAAGAAGCCCAATATATATATGTGTGTGTGTGTGTGTGTGTGTGTGTGTGTGTGTGTGTGTGTGTGTGTGTGTATGGAAATGTTTGTGTGTCTGTGTTTGTCCCCCATCATCGCTTGACAACGGATGTTGGTGTGTTCACGTCCCTGTAACTTAGCAGTTCGGCAAAAGAGATCAATAGAATAAGTACTATGCTTACAAAGAATAAGTCTTGGGGTTGATTTGTTTGACTAAAAAGGTGGTGCTCCAGCATGGCTGCAGTAAAATGACTGAAACAAATAAAAGAATATATGTGGCCTCTTTGTCACTGCCTGAAGATACAAAGAGTCACAGGAACAAACATGTTTGTCGCAGAAGACAACAGCAGAGCAAAAATGTTCGGCATAGTTCCTCTATATGATATACCAAAGTTTCAGTCTTTCTTAAGAGAAGTACCTCATAGCCCCATGTCTTATAATTATTAATAGAGCAGTTTTAGTTAATAACGCATTGTTTGGAAAAGTTGAGATGTGGAGTCCACATGTGACATGTTGCACTGTTTGTGACTGTACGTCAGTACATGATAGTGTGTATGTGTGTGTGTGTGTGTGTGTAAAATAAAACAAGTTATGATTGCAGAGTTTAACATTTAAATTTACTTTTAAAAGAGAGGAGGAGGAGGAGGAGGAGGAGAAAGTGGTAGTGGTGGTGCTGGTGATGGATGAAGAGGGAGATTCAGAAAGTGAGGGTGGCAGGTGGAGTGGTAAGAGTTGGTTAAGAAGATGAAGGTAGTGGCATAATGAGGGGTAGGGGGTATGAAAAGAGGAGTAGAAAGAGGTGGTGTTGCTGCAAGAGATGGTGGTGATAGTAGTGGAGAAAGAGAGTAGAGGAATCTAGCAGGGGTGGGGGCAGGAGGAAAGGAAAAAGGAAGAGAAGAAGGTCAAAAGGAAAGAAGAATTACTAAGAGACATTAAACCCTGACCTCAAAACCACCAACACTGCCACCACCACCACCGCCACCGCCACCACCACCACCACTACAGCTATTACTTCTTGGTAGGTTGGTGTTTCAGTATTTAACAAGTTCAATCTGCAATCCCTACTTCCACCTTTGCAGCAAACCTTGCAGCATTTCGTTGCCTCATTCATCACAATGTAATTTAGGAAAAACATTTAAACCTCTGTCATATGTCAAAGAAGCAGTCATTTCAGTGGTGAATCTTAATCGAGTGCACTCAATCAATGCCTGTTTCAAACAGTTTTCAAAGAAACAGAAGCTAAATATCGTGATTTGGTTTATTACACTACAGGGTTAGTAGCAGTAAAAGTTATCTTAGAATTTCTCAATTTCAAATGGAGATTGGAATTATTTTTGTGAAGGAACATACTCCAAGGTTCAGCTGTTCCTTGCAAACTAAGAATGGTTGAGGAAATTGGCATCCTTGCTTGACTTAATAACATAGCTTAACAAGATTGGGTTTAGATTACAAGGTGATTCTAAACTTATATGCGACATATACTCTGCTGTGAAATCTTCTCAACATAAATTGACCTTTTTTTCCCATTCCTAGCTAATGTTAAATAACGACAACCATTTTCCTTGCTGTGAAAAATACAACCAAATTTTTCATTTCCTTTTGAATTTACTCCAGACGTCACTACACTCAGGTTATTGCCTCGAAAATGTAAATGCATTAAAAATCTTTCAAATCCATTTAACAGTATTATCTCAGAACTTTTGTCAAGATCTTCAACTCGAAGTTAGTGACCTGCAGTCACAATGTTGTATTAAAAGACAAGAACAAAAGAGATTACTTGAGTCAGCTTTAGAAATGCCTCCCAAACGAAGGATATGTTTCTTTAAAATCCTTTGCTTGTCAATAGATTCCAGCATTTGATGCCACCTATTTACGTTAAAAAAAAACATTTTCAAAGATGGCACTGATAAAATCCTTTTCTAAGACAGTGTTAACTGATTGTCACTTGCAGACAGTTTTGACGAGAGGAACCACAAGATTTTAATGAGAATTTTGACAACATTTTGTCCCACAAAAAAAAAAAAAAAAAAGAATTTCATATTTCTCATTGACAGTTCACAGAGACTTTGTATATATATATATATATATATACATACAGGTAGAGAGAGAGATATGAACATATATATATAAAGGTATGTATATATTGATATATACCTCCATATAAAGATGTGTGTATATAATATATATATATATATATATATATATATATATATATATATATATATATATATATATATATATATATATATGTATATATATATATAAATTCAGTGTGTGTTGCGTTCCACACACACACACTTTGCATATAGGTATATACTTTCTATAGGTACATAACTTACATAGATGTATATATTTTTTATGACTATATACTTCTATATATACATTATATAGGTGCATTCTTCTTTGATAAAAACTACTGAAAAAGCTGCTTCTATAACAAGGAATGATCATGGTTCTATTTTGTTTTAGTAGCTTTGACCTCTAAGACACAAGCATTAGCCATTCTAACCCCACCACCACCACCACCACCAATACTAGCAAACATGTCCAGTGACCTCCAGGTCAGTTGATTGAGAGACAGTAGCAGGAGAAATAATAGTAAGAAGCTACAGTACAGAACTGGATTAAATGTGGAGTTTGGTCCATAAGTGTTTGCTTACTGGTTAGATGGGTACCCATGGTGAATCTGTGTGTTTGCCCACTGGTCAGGTGATGCTTATCAGAGAAGTTTGCCCCCCCCCCTAAACTTAGCAGTTCAGCAAAAGAGATCGATAGAATAAGTACTAGGCTTACAAAGAATAAGTCCTGAGGTTTGATTTGCTCGACTAAAGGCGGTGCTCTAGCATGGCCAGTCAAATGACTGAAACAAGTAAAAGAAAGTAATAATACATACACACACACACACACACACATATATATATAAATATAAATACATAACACACTTATATATTTGATGGTGGTACCGGAAGCGATGATATTAGATTTGTTACTAGTAAACTTTCTGAACTATGTCAGCTGCAGGGAGAGCAGAAATCTTAACATGATTTCTTTTTTCATGGTTGAGAAGTGGTGCTGACCTTTTTTGTCTCAGAGAATGGAAATTTCTTTTCATCCAACAGATTTAGGTTAAATTCAGAGAGTATATGGCCTAGAAGGGGTGGCTGTAAACAAAATATAATTTTTAAAAATAAAATGCTAAAGACTATATAGCAGTGTTTCCCAACCTATTTCCCCCCAGGCCCCATAATAACCTTCCACACGACCATATACCTCACTGGTGATTGAGGGGAAAAAAAACCCAACTTTATTTTGAATATTTCATAATTACATACTTTTCTTTAAGAAATATCCCCCACAAGAACATTAGAATAGCGCTAGACTGTAGCAAACAGTCTTCACATAATATGCTTGGCTGGAGGGATTGGTCTGGCTAAGTACAGGTTATAGTATGTTTGTTGTGAAGAAGAGATTTTCACAGGTGTGGCTGTGTGGTAAGGAGCTTGCTTCCCAACCACATGGTTCCAGGTTCAGTCCCACTGTGTGGCACCTTGGGCAAGTGGCTCCTACTATGGCCCAGGTCAACCAAAGCCTTGTGAGTGGATTTGGTAGATGGAAACTGAAAGAAGCCCATTGTATATATACATATAAAGTAGTTGTATGCTGCCAACTTAATGTGACAGTCTCATGAAGAAAATAATACTACTGCTATTTAGCCCTAGGAAGCAGCACCGCTCTCTGTCGGCCTTGACACATTTCCTGTGTCCTTATGTTTACAAGGGGGAGACAAGCACCTCCACTTAGCTAAGCCTGCATCCAGAGACATGTTTCTGAGTCTTTGCCCATCATCAGTCTGGAGTAGCAATGGCCTACATGTGTGTGTGTGTGTGTGTGTGTGTGTGTGTGTGTGTGTGTGTATCTTTTTGCCTGTGTTTGTCCCCCCATCACTGCTTGATAACCGGTATTGGTGTGTTTACATTCCTGTAACTTAGCAGTTCAGCAAAAGTGACCAATAAAATTTGTACTAGGCTTTAAAAAAATTTACTAAGACCTGGGGTCAATTTGTTCAATTAAAACCCTTTAAGGCAGTGCTCCAGCATGGCTGCAGTCAGATGACTGAAACAAAAGAATAAGAGAATTTCATGTCCCACAAAAAGCAAAAGAAAAACAAATTTTGGACCCCACATCCTACCACAATCTTCCCATGCCCCACTAGTGGGAATCACTGCTATGTAGGTAGTGAGTGTATATTTATAATAGGTGACAGGCTACAGGTGAGAGGGTACTCGAAAGAGCATCATCATCGTCATTTAATGTCCGCCTTCCATGCTGGTATGGGTTGGATGGTTTGGCAGGAGGTGGCCAGGCTGAAGACTGCACCAGACTTCTGTGTCTGTTCTGGCAGGGCTTCTATGGCTGGATGCCCCTTCCTAACACCAACCACCCTGCAAAGTGGAGTGAGATCTTTTTATGTGGCACCAACACTGGCGAGGTCAGTTTTGGCATGGCTCTTACAGCTAAATGCCAATAATTTTACAGTGTGGGCTGGATGCTTGTTACGGGGCACCAGCAACAGCAGGGTCACCAAGTAACTTGCAAGAAAAGGAATCTTTGAAGTGTGTGGGGCGGAGGGCATTGGAGGAGGTGATCTCGTGTCAGATGATGAAAGGTCAGAGTGTGCTAGAGAGACAGAGAGGCAGAAACAGATATCTAGGTGAAGAAGAGGTACATGGTTGCACAGCCAGAGAGAGAGAGAAAGAGCAGCATGGCAGTAGAAATGCTTTGGCACCAAATGGCTTATGTTATTGAGTTCTATGTTCAAAGTTCAAATATTACATCAGTAAAATATCAGAGATAGTGCAGTAGTACCACAATAGTGCAGTGCTGCAATACTACAGTGGAGCAGAGTACCAAGTGCTACACCAGTACAGTGCAGTGGTACTATAGCAGTACCTCTCTAATATGTTTGCTGATTCCCTCGTCATCAGACATAATTGCTGTAATAGTAGAAGTGGTGGTGGTGGTGGTTGAAGAATATGCTTCTATGAAATTCGTTTCTGTGAATGAGTTTAGCTATTTCAAATCTGGTGTGTGTGTATGTGTGTGTATTTATGTGTGTGTGTGTGTGTGTGTGCTTGTTTGTGTGATTGTGTGTATGTAAGCATTTGTGTTTGTATGTTTACACATGTGAGTTTGTGTGTATGTGTGTGTGTGTGTGTGTGTGTGTGTGTTTCTATGTGTGTTTGTATTCAGTTGTGTGTTTGTATTCAGCTGTGTGTTTGTGTATGTGCATGTGTTATGTCTGTATGTGTAATTATTTCTGCATTTGTTTGTGTACATTTAAGAGAGTGTGTGTGTGTGTGTGTGTGTGTGTGTGTGTGTATGTGTGTGTGTGTGTGTGTGTGTGTGTGTGTGTGTGTGTGTGTGTTTGTGAAAGTGCACCACTGGTGTAGATTAGAGGATAGAATTATGCAACAGTTACTACAATTACAAAAGGAGAGAGAAAGAAAGAGAGAGAGAGAGAGAGAGATGCAAAGAGAGGAATAGAGAGGGAGCAAGAGAGAAGAAGCAATACACAGAAAGAGAGAGAGAGAAAGATGAAAAGAGAGAGGAAGAGACAGTCAAAAAGAAAGCTACAGAGTGAGGGAGTGATTAAATGACAGAGAGAGAAAGAGAGATAAGAGAGGGCAAGATGCAGAGAGATGAAGAGAGAGGGAGAGAGAAAGAAAAAGAGAGAGAGAGAGACACACACACACACACACACACACACATACAGTAGTGTCCACTGTATGTTAATATTTTGTCATAAACATTGCCTTCCACACACAGACACACTGTCACAGACACCTAGACATACACACACACACACGCACAGGTCACGTGGGTTTCTAGCACACACACACATTCATATACACATACATACACTCACATACTAACTCACATACACACACACACATACTGTCACAGACACCTACACAAGTATCCTAACATACACACACACACACACACACAGAAGTCACGTGGGTTTCTTTCACACACACACACACACACATACATAAATGCATACAATCACATAGGTTTTCTCTCATACACTCATACGTACACACACAGTCACTCGTGTATACACACATACACATACACACACAAACACACACACATCCATACACAGAGTCACACAGATATGCACATATGTATATACATATATACATACACACACAGAGTCACATGGGCATTCACAAACACACACACACACACACACACACACACACACACACACACACACACACACACACACACACACACACACACGCAGAATTATAGGTATGCTCATAAACACACACACACAACCACAAGTATACTTACACACAAATTCACACACAAAATAACACAGGTAAATACACACACTATCACAAAGGTAAGCACATACACACGCACACACATATACACAATCACACAAACATCCTTATAAATATACACACACACACAATCACAAGTATGTTCTTATACACACACATATACTTATAAGCAAATTAACACATGCAATCATACATACACTTACACACACACACATATATACACTTTATAATGAGACTGCTTTCACACATGTTATCATTGTTGTTGTTACTGTTGTTGTTGTTGCATTTGTTGTTGTTGTTGCTGTTGTTGTTGTTGTCGTTGTTGTTAAGGTAACAAACTCACAGAATCATTGAGCATTATTTTCTCCAACTTTACATTCTGAGTTCAAATCCAGCTAAGGTCTGTTTTGCCTTTCAACCTTTTGAGGGGTCAATAAAATCAGCACCAGTCGAGTACTGGGGTCGATGTAATTGACCTCTCCCCCTCCTCTACATTGCTGGCCTTATGCTGAAATTTAAAACCATTATTATTATCATTATTATTATCATTATTATTATTATTATTATTATTATTAAGGCAGAAAGCTGGCAGAATTGTTAGCATGCTGCGCAAAATGCTTAGTGGCGCTTCATCCATCTTTGCATTCTGAGTTCAAATTCCACCGAGGTCGACTTTGCCTTTCATCCCTATGGGGTCGATAAATTAAGTACCAGTTGAGTACTGGGGTCGATGTAATCGACTTAACCCCTCCCCCAAAATCCCAGGCCTTGTGCCTACAGTAAAAAGGATTATTATTATTATTATTAGTAGTGGTGGTGGTGGTGGTGAATACATATACCAGTGGTTGTGTGTGTGTGAGTGTGTGTGTAATGGGTGTGTAATAGGAGAGTCAAACACACTGAGAGGTTGAGGCATTCATCCTGTTCTACAAAGAAATTAACCAGATAAATGAGGTGGAATAACCTGAGTAACAAGAGACAGGATGACAACCCTTGCAATGATGATGATGATGATGATGAATATTACACAGTGTGTGTGTGTGTGTGTGTGTGTGTGTGTGTGTGTGTAATAATGGTTTCAAATTTTTGCACAAGGCCAGCAATTTTAAGGAGAGGAGGTTAGTCAATTAGATTGACTACCCTTGCACCTCGGTACTTGACTGGTACTTTTTATCAATGACGACAATGATGTCAACAATGATGGTGGTGGTGATGATGATGGTGGTGGTGGTGGTGGTGGTGGTGGTGGTGACGAAGATAATGTTACTGATGCAAATGGAAGGAGGAGGAGGAGGAGAATAATTGCAATACTGTTGATAATTATGATGATGATGATGATGGCATGATGGATGCTATTTAATGAGGAAAGAGAGAAGGGAATTTGTGGTAGTCATATTTTCCTGGAGATCATAAAAGTTAAATGATGAAAATAGGAATTCTAAAAAAAAAAAGGAAAGAAAGGAAAGAAGGAAAGAAAAGAAAGGAAAGAAGGAAAGAAAAGAAAGGAAAGAAGGAAAGTGCTTTAAAAAGGATACGACTCCGTAGGGGCCGTCATGAAAGGAAAATTCAAATGGTAATACTGCAACTTGATTCCTCTGCATAAACCAACCACAAAAATAATGATTGCAAATCCCTTTTAGGGCAAAAATTACATTAAAAATTCGTGAAATTTACAGACAAAAGTCATTTCTACGATGACCAAGGTGATTCCAGCCAGAAACAGCAGACATCGTAGGCAGAGGTCTATGAATCCGATAGAATGGAGTTGGTTATACAAACTTGTAACGGTGTGTTCTGGTATTTATTTTATTAAATTAGAAAGGATAAATACCAAAGTCACCCTTGGTGGGAATTGATCTTAAAATGCCAAGGGATAGAATAAAAGACCGTATTTTGTCAGCCTCTGTCCACTCTGGCATAATATTCTCTCCATCACCCAGCATCATATTCTTTCTCTCTCTCTCTCTCTCTCTCTCTCTCTATCTATCTATCTCTGCATATATTTTCTTGGTCCTTTCACCATTTCTCCAATCAACAGCTTCTTAATAATAATTTTGGTTTCAAGTTTCGGCACGAGGTCAGCTATTCCAGGAGAGGTACTAAGGCTATTACATCGACCCCAGTAATTAACTGGTATTTATTTTATCGACCACAAAAGGATAAGAGTGAAAGTCAACTTCAGTGGAATTTGAACTCAGAATTTAAAGACGGACAAAATGCCACTATGCAATTGGCCCAACATGCTAATGCTTCTGCCAGCTCACAACCTTCTTAATGATAACAATATTGCTTTCACATTTTGGCACAAGGCCAGCAATTTCAGGGGAGGGGAAAAGTGAATTTTGCTGACCCCAGTACTCAACTGGTACCTGTTTTACCAACCTCGAAAGAATGAAAGGCAAGGTCGACCTTGGTAGAAACTGAACTCATAATATAAAGACAGGCAAAATGTCACCAAGTATTTGCCTGCTGTGCTAAGGTTTCTGCCATCTCACAACCTTTTTAATAATAATAATATTCTTTTTTATTCTAGGCACAAGGCCCAGTATGCAACTGGTACTTAATTTATTGACCCCGAAAGGACGAAAGGCAAAGTCGACCTCAGCAGAATTTGAACTCAGAATGTAAAGACCAACAAAATACCCGAAAGGATGAGAAGTTGGTCAGAATAATAGCACAAAGCATTTTGCCACTGTGCCAACAATTCAACCAGACTGCAGTCTTATAATAATAATAACGGTTTCAAATTTTAGCACAAGGCCAGCAAATTTAGAAAAATATTTTACCACCAATCTAATGACTGCCAGCTCATTACTGTTCAATAATGCTAACTGATATAGGCACAATGTCAGCAATTTTGAGAGAAGGGTTTGAGTTGAAACCATCCCACCTTCCCCAATATTTGGCAGGTATATTATTTTATGGACCCCAGAGGGAGGAAGGACAAAGTTGACTTTGGTAGGATTTGAACTCAGACTGCAAAGAACTGGAAAATGACTGTCACTAAACCATAACAATTTGTCAGTCCTAATAATAATAATTAAAATTTCTTATATAATGAGGTTATAAACATATGAAAAAAATTTAATTAAATTGATACCTGTGTTTAAATCTTAATTATTACTTATCAACCCCCACACTTTATGTCTACCTCTGTATTGTGCCCCTCATCGAAGGATGAGGGGGACAACACAGAGGTAGACATATTTGTGGCAAATAAATGAAACCCTTATTACCTCAGCCTTTGCGAAGGCAGAGCTATTGTTTTCAGTCATGTTTGTTTGTTTGTTTGTTTGTCCATGGACAAAATATCTCAAGAACTGCTGGATGGATTCGGATGAAACTTTCAGGGATGTTTGGCCTTCTGAGTAGCACAAACTGATTAGATTTTGGGATCGATCTGGTACCGGACAAGGATTCTGGATTATTTTTTCCTCTTCTTTTACTTAATTTTTGAGAGCAGTCAGGTTCATTTTTAGCATTCTTGTTTGTGAGAGCAGTCGAGTTTATTTCAGATATTCTCATTTTAAAAATCATCTCTGGTTAATTGTTGAGAGGACATTGGTGTTGCCTTGGTGGAGCTTTGCACTCTCTGAGTGCTGTTGTTGTTATTGTTGTTGTTATTATCATTATTATTATTATTTTATGTTTGACTTTTGTTTTGCATTTGTACAAGTTGGATCCAAGTCTCACCCAGAGACCTCAAGAGACAACAAGTTAGAAGTTCATGTAGGTGTTATGCCTAGGGTACCATATATTTGGATTTGTACAGTTTTGTTCAAGTGAATGTTTAAGAAACCATAAGAAAATTATGTGTTTGCTTTAAAATTTGAGATCACATAGACAGTATTTTACGTAGGATATGGGCAGTTCCCATGAGCACTATCTTTTGAACTTCAGCCATTTTGGGGTTTCCTGGAATCTGATCTAGGTAGTAATCAGCCCGTTTTGCTGTCATTCCCAGGGCACCTATGACAATGGGTATTGCTTTCGTCTTCAGATTCCACATTTTGCCAATTTCTATTTCAAGATCTTTATATTTGCTCAGTTTTTGGTAGGTCTTGACAGATACGTTTATATCGATTGGGACAGTCATATCAATGAGGAGGCATGATTTTTGTCTGAAGTCTTTCAGTATGATGTCTGGCCTATTTGCGTCTATCTTTCTGTCAGTTTGAATGGTGAAGTTCCAGAGGAGTGCAATGTGATCATTTTCAAGTACTGGGGGTGGTTTGTGTTCCCACCAGTTTTTATCATGGGGAAAGTCCAGATTTTTGCATATTACCCAGTGAATATATTGTGCAGCTCTATCATGCCTGTTGAGATATTATTATTATTATTATTATTATTATTATTATTATTATTATTATTATTATTATTATTATTATTATTATTATTATTATTATTATTATTAAGGCAGTGAGCTGGCGGAACTGTTAGCATGCCAGACAAAATGTTTAGCAGTATTTTGTCCATCTGTACAATCTGAGTTCAAATTCCATCAAGGGTGACTTTATCTTTCATCCTTTCGGGGTCAATAAAATAAGTACCAGTTGAACACTGGGGTTGATGTGATCAACTTAACTCCACCTCCCCCAAGCTGCCCTTGTGGCAAAATAAATTTGTGACAATTATTACAATTATCATTCTTATTATTAATGATAATAATAATAATTATTATTATTATTTACAAACCCTAGAACAGCGAAAGTGAACTTCTGTAGGAACTGAACACAGAAAGTTAAAGACTATAAACAACTCTGACATTCTCTATTGCTCACTGCCATTTCTTTCATTCAATAATATTGACAATAGTCAGAATAATAATCAGTCCAACATCTATTTTCTATGGCAGCATCAGTTGAAGAGGTTTGCAGTGGGCGAAGAAGGAAGATTACCATTTATTTTGATCTCATCATCATGTTCGGAAACTCAACAACCTCTGATCTTAACTTTGATTCTTATATTTTCCTTTATCTTTTCTTATGACTGCCTAGATTTCTACAACTATCAGCATTCAACCTTTTTATCACTTGTCCATTCATATCAGATATTCACACACAAACACAGCCCTCTCTTTCTTTCTACAGATGAAGATTTTAATGTCCAGATGTTTTCTTTTGCTGTTGCACATCCTTTGGATCATATTGCATTCTTTTCTCTCCAAGAGATTCATACATTCTTCAACAATAAATCCAAAACTCTCACTTATTGTGCAACAGTACACTATTTACACAAGTTTCATACACTCTTTCGACATTACACACCTTCGACACCAGTATACCTGTTCTACATAACTTCTATACAGTTGCCTATATTACATAACACTTATACAGTTTGCCTATATAGCACAACTTCTAAACAATGTGCCTATATTAACAAAACCATCATACAATCTGCCTACATTACATAACTCCTATATGAATTGCCTACATTACATAACTGTTATACAATCTGCCTACATTACATTACATAACTCCTATATGATCTGCCTACATTACATAACTGCTATATGATCTGCATACATTACATAACTGCTATACAATCTGTCTATATTACATAACTATCATATATCATGTCATCCTCAATTCCTGGACATTATGCAACTCATAAGACCCATAAGTTCAGCTAGCTGGCTTCCATGGCATATATGAAGTAGATGCTGAAAACTTCCTGGCTTTGGGTAAAAGAAATCAGAGGAGAATCAGTAAATTATGCTTTTATTCAACAAATTCCTCACTCAGATTCACACATTTATTGCAGCAATCCTGCAGTTTTTCTAATCCCTGCAAAAGAACTCAGAAGGTTGGGCCTCCATTCAGGCCTTTTGCGATACCCTTAAAGACAGGGACTTTTCAGTACCCCGTCATAAGTGCCTGAAATGATACCTTTTACCCTGAACTGGATGCCAGTCCATTGCAGTGTTACTCATTTACAGCTGAGTATTATTAGGACTGACAAATTGTTATGGTTTAGTGACAGTCATTCTCCAGTTCTTTGCAGTCTGAGTTCAAATCCTACCAAAGTCAACTTTGTCCTTCCTCCCTCTGGGGTCCATAAAATAATATACCTGCCAAATATTGGGGAAGGTGGGATGGTTTCAACTCAAACCCTTCTCTCAAAATTGCTGACATTGTGCCTATATCAGTTAGCATTATTGAACAGTAATGAGCTGGCAGTCATTAGATTGGTGGTAAATGAATCTAGAAGGGCACTTGAGTTGAGATTTAGCAGCTATTTCTAGTAGTTTCCCTGTCTCAACAAAGAACCTGTTGGGGAAGGTTGTGGCTGCAACAGCATGAAGGAGAAGTGACCACAAAAACATCATCCAGCAGTCAATAGAAGAAAGTGCAGCAGAATGTACCCAGTTGTTGTTTTAGTGGTCGCGGCAGCGGTAGTGGTAGTGGTGGTGGTGGCAGCATAGTAGTAGTAGTAGTAGTAGTAGCAACAGCAGCAGCAGCAAAAGGCCATTGATCCTGACAGAAGCTTCAATGCATTATAAAACATTATTTAAGTGGTTTTTCCATGAGAAATATGTATTTGAAATAAACACTGAAAGATTCCGTTGCAAGAATCTAAATTAAAAGAATAGCAGAATGGAATGTACAGCAACAACAATAGAAATCCAATTATGATGGCAGATTATATGGAACCAAAATATCGAAGACAATAAAGATAACACAATGAATTTGAAGTGAAGAAACAACAACATAAAAAAAATAATAAAACACAGCAATGCCATAAATACAGCCCAAACTTAACTGGCAGGAAATTTACCAAAATAATTAAAACTGTTAGAATCTGGAAGGCTCCTGGAAATTAATAAAGACTCCAAGTTATAGTTGCAGTACTTAACTAATATATATGAAGTCATGGCACTAAGATTTAATGAACTGTAATCAGCCACTAACGAGATGAAAAATAATCAATATCTGAAGTTGAATAAAGATGGTAATATGATAGCCCTTCCTAAAAGCAAAAAAGGCCACAGACTTCCTCATAAAGAACTTATGTAACAACATGTTTACCGAAAGTTTATAAACCCTGTTTGCTCATCTGGAAAAAAAGAAGAAAGGAACAGAACCATTGTTGGAAGAAAGAAGAAAGGATATTGGTTCTCTGGGAGGTTGGAAGGGGATATTAAAAAAAAAAGGTGAAAAAAAGGTGAAAAAAAGAGATTTTGGCAATAAGAGGAGCTGCTGTTGTTATTGATACTCCTACTACCACCACTGCTGCTGATACTACCACCACTGCTGCTGATACTACCACCACCACCACTACTACTACTACTACCACCACCACCACCACTACTACTACTACTACTACCACCACCACTACTACTAGCACCACCACTGCTACTGCTACTATTACTACTACCATAACAACAACAATGACCACCACCGTCAAATAGCAGGTTTCAGTTTTATACTTAGAGCGCCTTCCTCCCCCCCCCTTCACAGTGGTGTAAATCTGAATACCATACCCACATGTATGACTAGTACCCAGTAGGATAACAACAGTCTGTGAATCGGTGGTTCATTAAGGGGCTTAAACATAAGAGCCAGTGTGGTTGGGTGGTGAGAAGTTTGCTTCCCAACCACATGGTCCCAGGTTCAGTCCCACTGCATGGCACCTTGGGCAAGTGTCTTCTATTATTGCCTCAGGCCAACCAGGGTCTCGGGAGTGGGTTTGGTAGATGGAAACTGAAAGAAGCGCATCGTATATATATATATATATATATATATATATATATATATATATATATATATATAGGTATGTATGTATATAGGAATGTATGTATATATTTGTGTGTGTGTGTGTGTGTGTGTGTGTGTGTCTTTGTCCCCCTTCACTGCTTGGCAACCAGTGTTGGTTTGTTTACATCCCCATAACTTAGCAGTTCAGCAAAGAGACTGATAGAATAAGGACCAGACTTTATAAAATATTAAGTACTGGGGTCAATTTATTTGACTGAACTCTTCAAGTCAATGCCCCAGCATGGCCACAGTCCAATGACCGTAGCAAGTAAAAAGGCAAAACAAGTAAAAAGGCAAAACAAGTAAAAAGGCAAAACAAGCAAAAAGGTTCTGTGATTGGCATCAATGCTTCTGTGAATCTTCTGAAGATGCTTTTGGATGCCGCCTATAGCCATAGCACCTCAGTGCCAGCAGCCCTCAATGTTATTGCTAGTTGTACTTTGGACCCAACCAGTTTTCTGAGACAACCAAGTCAGTGGGGATTACAGTATAGGGACATCAGAATGCAAAGTTCCATAACAAGTACTACAAGCCATATTTCTCTGACATTCTACCATTTCTGCTCATCCATTGGCCTGGATTGGCACCTTTTTATCAACCCCAGAAAAATAAAAGACAAATTTAACCTCGCCAGGGTTTGATCTCAGAATACAGGGAGTCAGAACAAAACCCATGAAGCATTTTACCCAACCCAACACTCTAATGACTTTGTCAATTTGTTGTCCTTTAAGGGACAACACCTGCCATAAGAACCTGTTAATCTTTCAGCATTTATTCTGACCATATGTGGTTTAAATATTTTATGTTCAAACTGACCAGATCTGGCCTCTCACACCTACCCTACAATGTCAATCTAAAAATAAACAATCACATCATCAAAATCCCAAAGCAATGAGATAATCCATGATTATCAAAAACAATGTGAAAAATAAGCATTACATTTGACAGAATATTCTGAATGCTAAATGATTAAATTCCGCATAGGGATTCAATGTTGATGCCAAAATATACATGAAGTGAGACCAATGTGTCACTGTGCCACCATGCCACTCTTAATTCAGGTAAATATGTTTTAATATTAAAAAAAAAATGTTTATTTAAAAATATTTCGTTCATGACAGAGTGTCATGGAAATGTTCTTAGTCCTGGTAGACCAAATGAGGAATGTTTCCACGAAGGAATGGTGAAGAAGATGCATTGAAAGAAGTAATCCACCCCATGAGGCTTGTTATTGTAGATAGCAATCTCTCTCCTGATCAAACTGAGTAAGGAATATGGTTGAGGGGCTGCTGGATATTTCTATAGTCATAGGGTCAAAAATAATTCTGTTGGAAAACATTTGGTATTTCATGTCTGCAAACCTCTACCTGTCAAATGATCAAATATGGTTTTGAAATGAATTTTACCTGGTTGTAACAGGTGAGAGTATCACTGAAGATCACAACTCAACTGAAAAACTGGCCACATTAGAACAAGAAGGTTGCAATATCACCAGGTCTTTGGCCATCTCTGTAAACTAACCTCAACAGCTCCAGTCATGATGTGAAACCAACTGCATTCAGTACTGGTTGCAAATATTAGCACAGGGCCAGCAATTTCAGGGGTGGGGGTAAGTTAGTTACATCAATCCCAGTGCATAACTGGTACGTATTTTATCACTCCCAAAAGGATGAAAAGCAAAGTTGACATCAACAGAATTTATCGTTGCCAGCATTGCCTTACCAGCACATGTGCCGGTGGTACGTGAACAACAACATTCGAGCATGGTCGTTGCCAGTACCGCCAAACTGGCTCCAATGCAGGTAGCACATAAAAAACACCATTTGAACATGATCTTTTCCAGTACTGGCTCTGGTGCTGGTGGCACGTAAAAGCACCCACTACACTCTCGGAGTGGTTGGCATTAGAAAGGGCATCCAGCTGTAGAAACTTTGCCAAATCAGAGCCTGGTGCAGCCTTGTGGCTTGCCAATTCTCAGTCAAACTGCCAAACCCATGCCAGCATGGAAAGCAGACGTTAAATGATGATGATGATGATGATGATGATGATGATGATGATGAATGTAAAAATAGACAAAATTCCACAAAACTTTTTGCCTGGTCTGCTAACAGTTCTGCAAGCTCACCTCTTTAATGAGAATAATAATCCTTTCTACTAAAAGTACAAGAAATCTTAGGGAAGGGTGGTAGTCAAATTCATTGACCCCCAGTACTGAACTGGTATTTATTTTATCAACCACAAAAGTATGAAAGGCAAAGTCGACCACACCAGAATTTTGAACTCAGAACGTAAAGATGGTGCTAAGCATTTTGTCCAGATTTTGTCAGTTCTGCCAGCCCTCCATCTTGGTTGTGTCCAATATTAACAATATTACAGAGTGCAACATCAGAAAAGATGAGGCCAGGGCTGAGGCAGCAAGTCTAAAACATCAACTGTACATCTACAACAGGGCAACCAGCTGCCTGTGGGGGTTTCTGAATGGCCTGCCCAGCAAAAAGATTACCTTGAATATTTTTAGTGGTGCCACCCACTTAATCATGAGCCATGTCTCATTTTGCTTGCTTCTCAGGAAATGGTTGTCTATGCCCTGAGCTACAACAATAATGGTGCTGCTCACAGAGCCACACTCTAAGCCACAGTCAAATATGTCTGTTTATAGACAGTCATTATCCATGTGGATACCAATCGACCTTGAGGATATGGCTTTTAGTAATGCCCCAATGTAAGTGCTGCGAGGTGAAGGTGAATCAGACAAATCGATGCAGGTTTAATGAATTAATGAGACTAGCAGAGACTTTATGGCTCTTGATGATGTCCTGTTAACTGTGAAACAATAAATTAATTAGAAGTCAGGGTAGATTAATTACTATTGAAAATCCAAAGAAAGATTTAGACACTAAAATGAGACAATTAGAGATTGAGCCATTGATAAAAGTGCAGATGACATTGAGAGAGCAGTGATGAACAAGGGATTAAAATTAGCAAAAACATTTGTGAGTGAAGCATCAGAATGATATTAAAAAGTGAATTCAGTGCCAGTAATACGAGTTTCAGTATAAATACACTTGCTGGTAGTGTCATAAGCCACAAGTTTAATATAATAAATTGAAAGTTAAGTGAACTGAAACGAACAGAAATAGACTAATTAAAAGTAAAAAGGTGACAGGAGGAAGCATAAAAAAAAAAATTTCTCTCTTTTTTTTTTTTTGAAGAAACAATAAACTAAAAGCTAAGTTATAACAAAGAAAAAGATTTAGATAAGAACAAAACGAGAGGATTAAAAATAAAAATGAAAAATAAAATTAATAATAATAGTAACGAAATCAAATGAGAAGTTGAAAGATAGTGAAGAATACGTGAAGAGATAAAGTCTGTGTAGTGTATATCCTGCAAAATTGGACAAAGAGGAAGTCAACCAATATAAAAGCCAACAATGGCTTGGAAAATTCTGGAGTAAAACAGAAATGGAAGGTTCACAAGCTGCACAATATCAATGCCAAGCTGCAGAAATCTACCAAAAATAAAAAGCAATTAAAGAAGAGGCTGTCTTAAATGAATGTAACCAGACAAAGAAGTAATCAACCACCTCGTTCTACTTGTTTTTTTTAGTTGTTCAGTCATACAAAGATGGAATGAAGTTGGAATTATGATAAAGTGGACAGCTATGTCCATTGGGATGATGTGTAGATACAAGAAAATTGGAAAATACTGGTTTGAGTAGCCACCCTCTCTAATGAGCATAGCAATAACTGGAATGTGGTACCATGGGGCTTGTCTATTCAGATTGATGGGAGAGGTCAGTGTGACCCCCCTCCCCCAAACGCACCCCATCAGATAGTGTAGCTAAAGACAGAAATGAAAACATGCTTTGGAAGAAATCAATTAAACTTTTTTGTTCCAAATTAAAACCAGTCTGGAAGGAAATCAAAAGATGGCACTGGCAACAACCTCACTCGAATGTTTTTTCACCTGCCACCAGCACAAGTGCCAGTAAGGCGATGATGGTAACGATCACACTCTTTTGTCTTTTTGTGAATTCTCACCCTATATATATATATATATATATATATATATATATATATATATATATATATATATATATATAATTATAAGGTGTGTTATGAGCTTTTATAAAACACGTATCCTATAAAAACTCAACAAACAATTAGAGATGGAGAAGAGAAGGTGTTGAAAGTTTTTTTTAAATAATTTCTTCTAATATACACCATAATTTATTTTCATTATTTTCATTGTATACCACTCATAACTGTCAAATCATATATAAATTTAAATATAGCTATGCTGTCCCATTAGACGCTTATTTATTTATATATATACAAATATATATGCATATATATATGCATATATATATATATATATAGGACACAGTCGTGTGTCGATAAGCCAGCTGGAGGAGATGTCCTCCTGGGGCTAAAAGCAACAGTAACATCCACCCCTAGGGGTCAGCCACACTTAAGTGGCAATATACTACACTTTATCGTGCAGTTACTGTTAATACTTCATTTAGAGAATTAACATTGCTTGTTTTCACCTTTTCAATATCAGTGAAGAATGTCACTGGAAAAGAAGATATAAGGTTTGCCAGATTTGTCTCTCTCACCAAGGTCATCAGCTGTCGAACGCCGACGAAGGGAAATAACCCTGAAATCCGGATACGTTCGTGCTGCTTGTCGAGGTGAGAGGGATAACTCCCTTGGCAAACAGGACACAGTCGTGTGTCGATAAGCCAGCTGGAGGAGATGTCCTCCTGGGGCTAAAAGCAACAGTAACATCCACCCCTAGGGGTCAGCCACACTTAAGTGGCAATATACTACACTTTATCGTGCAGTTACTGTTAATACTTCATTTAGAGAATTAACATTGCTTGTTTTCACCTTTTCAATATCAGTGAAGAATGTCACTGGAAAAGAAGATATAAGGTTTGCCAGATTTGTCTCTCTCACCAAGGTCATCAGCTGTCGAACGCCGACAAAGGGAAATAACCCTGAAATCCGGATACGTTCGTGCTGCTGGTCGAGGTGAGAGGGATAACTCCCTTGGCAAACAGGACACAGTCGTGTGTCGATAAGCCAGCTGGAGGAGATGTCCTCCTGGGGCTAAAAGCAACAGTAACATCCACCCCTAGGGGTCAGCCACACTTAAGTGGCAATATTCTACACTTTATCGTGCAGTTACTGTTAATACTTCATTTAGAGAATTAACATTGCTTGTTTTCACCTTTTCAATATCAGTGAAGAATGTCACTGGAAAAGAAGATATAAGGTTTGCCAGATTTGTCTCTCTCACCAAGGTCATCAGCTGTCGAACGCCGACGAAGGGAAATAACCCTGAAATCCGGATACGTTCGTGCTGCTGGTCGAGGTGAGAGGGATAACTCCCTTGGCAAACAGGACACAGTCGTGTGTCGATAAGCCAGCTGGAGGAGATGTCCTCCTGGGGCTAAAAGCAACAGTAACATCCACCCCTAGGGGTCAGCCACACTTAAGTGGCAATATACTACACTTTATCGTGCAGTTACTGTTAATACTTCATTTAGAGAATTAACATTGCTTGTTTTCACCTTTTCAATATCAGTGAAGAATGTCACTGGAAAAGAAGATATAAGGTTTGCCAGATTTGTCTCTCTCACCAAGGTCATCAGCTGTCGAACGCCGACGAAGGGAAATAACCCTGAAATCCGGATACGTTCGTGCTGCTGGTCGAGGTGAGAGGGATAACTCCCTTGGCAAACAGGACACAGTCGTGTGTCGATAAGCCAGCTGGAGGAGATGTCCTCCTGGGGCTAAAAGCAACAGTAACATCCACCCCTAGGGGTCAGCCACACTTAAGTGGCAATATACTACACTTTATATATATATATATATATATATATATATATATATTTGCATATTTATATATATATGCACAAATATATATATATATATATATATATTATATTATATTATCTTTTACTTCTTCTGGTAAATGCTTTATATGGAATGTATATCACTATATTACTTACCTTCATATAGAGAGACTGTTTCTTAAACATTTTCCGCTTATATTTCAAAATATCCTTTAGCCACATCAGTTTTAGTTCATACACAGCTAGACTCAACTCTACCTAAGTATGTTTTTATCTATCATCTTTGATAATCATATTATGAACATCCAAATATTTTATGACACTCACTCCATCTAGTATTCTGTAACGATATAATACTCTTCTGATGTATTCTTTTTGATGTATTTTTCTTTCACACTGAGGAGAACAGTAATATGTAATTAATTTAATTATAATTATAATTAAATTAATTTCTAATTTTTTTCCATGTTTTTGACACATTAATATTACCGTTCAAAATGAAAACTATGCATGGATTAAAATTTCATAAAACTTTTAACACCTTCTCTTCTCCATCTTTAACTCTTTGTAGAGCTTATATGGGACACATGTTCTATAAATTCTCATAACACACCTTATACTTGTAACATTTTCATATTCGAAAGATACTTACAATAGTAAGCTACCAATCCAATATGAAGAATCTTTATTAGAAATCGAACTTTGGAACACCCAAAGTAAAGGATTATATAGAACTCAGCCTTATATATATATATATATATATATATATATATATATATATATATATATATATTGAGAGAGAGAGAGAGAGAGAGAGAGAGAGACATACATACATACATACATACATACATACACATATATATATATATGTATCAGCATCAACATCATTTAATGTCTGTCTTCCATGCTGGCATGGGCTGGACAGTTTGACAGGAGCTGACAACCCAAAGAACTGCATCAGGCCCCATTGTCTGCTCTGCCCTGGTGTCAATGGTTGGGTGCCCCTCCTTATGTCAACCACTTTACAGAGTTTACTGGATGCATTTTATGCAGCACCAACACTGCTATGTTTTATGTGGCACCAGCAGCAGTGGGGTTGCCAGGCGTGACAAACACCCTTCAGCTGGGAGAAGGAGTGGTAGTGAAGGAGGTGGCTTTGCTCAATATATACAAGATATACTTCCACACAGCTTCTGTTGCGTAATTCTAGTCTCAAGGCTCATGGCTGATGCAAAGGACACTTGGCTAAGGTGCTGCATAGTGGAACTGAACCTAAACACAAGTGGTTGCATAGTGAGCTTCTTAAGAATAGAGCTACGTGGACTGTGCCACGATCTATTACTTGCTTTAATTGGCTTTCTACAGCTGTATGCCCTTCGTCATATATTCTTTTACTTGTTACAGCCATTTGACTGTGACCATACTGGAGCACCACCTTTAGTCAAACAAATTGATGCCGGGACTTATTCTTTGTAAGCCTAGTACTTATTCTATCAGTCTTTTTTGCCGAATTGCTTAGTTACGGGAACATAAACGCACCAACATCGTTTGTCAAGCAATGGTGGGAGAACAAACACAGACACACAAATACATACATTTATATATATATATATATATATATATATATATATATATATATATATATATATATATATATATAAGTAAAGAGTATATATTGCAGGCTTCTTCCAGTTTCTGTCTACCAGATCCACTGACAAGGTTTTGGTCAGTTTGGGGCTATAGTTGAATACACTGGCCCAAGGTGCTATGCAGTGGGACTGAACCTGCAACTATGTGGTTGGGAAGCAAGCTTTTTACTGATACATATATATATATATATATATATATATATATATATATATATATATATATATATATATATATATATATATATACATATGTATATGTGTATATATATATATGTATTCCCGAGCGTCATACTAATATATCCTTTTGTTATTTACACCACCTGTCCTCGTCTGTTGTTATTTTTTGTATATTCTCCCATATATATATACATGCATACATACATACAGATAGATAGATAGATAGATAGATAGATAGATAGATAGATAGATAGATAAATAGATAGATAGATAGATATACACAAACACACACACACACACACAAACGGTCTGTTGGGTCGTATTACTGGTTTATATTTGATAGCATCACACTCCACCATTCCTCAGAGAGATTGCAAGGCTCTCCCTACCATTTCCTTCTCAACACAAACAAACACAAACAAACACAGGCAGGATTTTGTAGTGAAAAATTGTGAGACCATTAAAAAAACAAGTTGATTCTGTAGAAGATCAAAGTGAAATATGCTCAACAACCACAACAACAACAACTGGAACGAAGAGGATCAAATCAATAACAGGATTTCTACTACGACACTGACGGCAGCAGCAGCAGCAACGGCAATTTGGTGTGGCGGAGGTGACGATGGTGATGGTGGTGGTCACTGCAATGGAGTTGGGGGAGATGATGATGGTGATGGTGATGCTAACGAAAGGAGGGAGTGAGATCTTCCAAGCATTTTCTCTCCCACCATCATCTCCCCCTTCTCTTCCTCTCCCCTTCTCTCTCTCTCTCTCTCTCTCTCTCTCTTTCTCCCGCTTTGTCCATCAGTCTGTCAGAAAGGGAACCAGCCAATCAGATCAAAGCCTCCCAGACTAAATACATATTTTCCTTCTCTTCCTCATTATTGTCTTTAAAATATCTGAGTGCATCTGTATGTCTAGGTGTGGCACATCTGATGTTTGTAGGGGGGGGCAGAAATAACCATTCTTCCTCACCTTCCACGATGAGGAGGTCTCACACACGCACACACACACACACACACACACACATGCAAGTCTTACAGGGGCTTCTTTTTTTTATATACGCAATAAAGGAAATTAAATACTCCTCTCAATAAACACCTGTAATTACTTTTATATATTTTAGTCAGGAGAGAAAGTATTGTATTACCCACGGCCCTTAGTAGGGTCTCTGAGACTATCGGGGAGAGGGGGAAAGGATGGAGTGTAGGGCAAAAAGATGGGGAGTGATGAGGATGGGGGATTTGTGGATGGAGAAGGGATGGGGAAGGGATAGTGGAGGGATAGGAATGTGGGAAGGTGGAGGAAGGTGGGGAAAGGATAGGGAACAAGGGGTGTGAATGGGGAATGGATGAGGGGGATGGAGAAGGGGTAGGGGAGATGAAGGTAGAAGGTGAGTGAGGGAGGGCGAAGGGATAGGTGATGGGGATGGATGGGGAAGGTGGAGAAGGGGTGGGGAAGGCGGAGGAGGGTGGGGAAGGTGGAGGAGGGGTGGGGAAGGTGAGGAAGGATGGATTAGGTTGGGAGATGGATGGGGGAGTGGGAAAGGGATGAGGAGGAATGATGAGGTATAAGGGTGGAAGGTATACTCCTCAAACTGGAGATCTAAACTGAATGCTTGGGACAGAGGGGGGGCACTCTGCAAAAGGTACCCTGGTACCGTAGGGCAGTGTTGAACCTCTGAGGGATTTGATCCTACAACCATCACTAACTTTGCCACCCCCAAGACCAACATCAACACTACTACCTTAACCTCAAACGCTAACACTACAACGCAACTACTACCTATACAACAATTTCCTAACAGCTACCACTTCATGATGAAGTCTCTACAAGGTCATCCGATCTGCTAGAAAATGCAGTCAAATCTTCTTTAAATCACACACACACACACACACAAACACACATACACTACAGTATTTCTAAAGGAACACACTGGATAATGTATTCCTAGATACACTATGACAGAATAAAAGAATAAGAGAGAGGAAGATCAAGGATGGAATGTGTTCCATTATAGGTCTGACCTGGGGCTCAACATCAATGACCACTACCACCACCACCACCGTTACTACTACTACTAGCACTATCACCACAATAGTACTACTACTTTTACTACTACCACCACCACCAATACTACTACTACTACTGTTACAACCCCACCACCACCAACACAACAAACACTATCACTACCACCTGCACCACCACCAGCCAGTGAGGTACCTCTATAGAGTCACTGGAGCTGCTGGAAATAGCAGTCAAATCTCAATATGTTATGCTTAAAAAAGAAGGACATATAAGATGAGGGAGATTTTTATGTAAATCCTGGGAATGCTGAGGGTTGGAATCACTTTAATTATAAGGTTGACTTGATCAAGGCTGACCTGGGGCTAAAAAACAACAACAACACCCAGCATTTTGAGATGCTTATGACTCCCACCAGCCCTACCACTTCAATACCTCCCCCGCACTGAAATTATCCCTCACTGTTCCTTTACGCCATCAATGCCCACCACCACAGACTTCAATAATATGAAGACAAAAGCAAAATAGCAATGACAACAACAACAACCACTGTCATTGTATGACCACCACTGTCATTAGGAACTAAACACAAATCCACCACCACCACCATCACAATCCACAACCACCACCACCAACATTACCGCCCACAACCACCACCACCACCACTACCACCATTACCGCCCATAACCACCACCATCATCATCATCACCACCATCACCACCACCATCACTACCATTACTGCCCACAACTGCCGCCACCACCATCGTCATCATCATCACCACCATAACCACCACTATCAAAACCAATCGTAAACAACTGGTGCTACCATCATCAACAACACAGAGCAACAGCACTACCACTGTCACTACAGCCAACACCACCACGACCACCACCATTAATGAAACACTTAAATATTACTACAGAATGTACTGCTATTACACTGTAACAACAACAACAACAACAACAGCACCAACAACAACGGCAGCAGCAACGCCAACAATAACAACAGCAGCACCATCAAGCAAAGCACCAAAAACAAACAGCAGCAGCAGCAACAACAACAACAATGACAACAGCACCAACAACAAAAGCAGCAGCAATGCCAACAATGACAACAGCAGCAGCAGCAGCAGCAACAAGTGCCACATCAACCGGTCTCCAATGATCTCCGCTTCCACTGTTGCCGCCAACAACCGAATCCATTAGATTCTTATGAGGGAATCTTTCTTTGCAAGAGAAATTTATTACAAGACAAAACTGCTAGTGCCAGGTAGCAGCAGATGAATGCAACAGTGGAAACTGCACATAGCTGCGCGCATGCACACACACACACTTGGACCCCTGTATAAAGTAAAGAGGCACACACATAGATCAGTATCACACACACACACACACACACACACACACACACACAGACTACAGTATAAAGTAAAGAGACACACGCGTAGATCAGCAGCACATATACACACACATCCACGTGTGCGTGTGCATGTACAAACACATACATACTTGAGTAAATATGTGCACGCACAAACAAGTGACTCTACGATTATATGCAAGCATGTTAATGACATGTGCAGGTCAACTGGTAAAATTTCAATCTGGAAATAAATGAATGCTACTACACACCCTGCTGGTTTTTTCATCCACAAACCAAATGCAAAGAAAATAAGAAAGCAATAACACACAAACAATCACACACACACACACTTTATCCTACCATCACCTTATATATGCACAAACACACACACATATATAAAGCTATAAACACATTACATTATTGGTATACATACACATTTATGTATGTACAGGTATACAATTACATATAAGTGTGTGCATGTGCATATGTGCATGCACAGATGCATATGTACGTGTATATATTGGTTAACTTCCAAAGAGCCACTAAGCAGTCAATCAGTTTGCTAGAAATAATAGCCAAATATATTTGAAATTTCACCTCACTGTCTTAAAAAACGAAAACGTTGGAAAGTAACTTTAGATATGGAAAAATTAGATGAGATGGTCACTAATGGAGCACCTGTCATTAGATATAAATCTACTTAATTGAGAATGACTAAGAGTGTTCACTGGGCTACCTGTCTTTCTACCTGGTAGCCAAAGAACAAACACACACACACAGTGGGGTAGATATACACAAAAGAGAAGTTGGGATGGAGATATTTACTGAAAGTTCAGCAAAGTTAGCTGCTGTGAGGTAGAAAAGGGGATTAAAAAGAACAAAAATAGAGAAGAAAGACAGAGAGAATCTTTGAGAAGTGAAGTGTAAACGAAGAATAAGAAAAGGATTCTGTAGAACCATGTTGTCTGGGATGGGGTGACAGTCACAAACAGAAATTTCTAAAGAACAACAGCGATAAAGAAAAAACTTTATAAATTTGTGTCAATTATATTGTCTCTTCTTAATATTACATCATATTATATATATATATATATATATATATATAGAGAGAGAGAGAGAGAGAGAGAGAGAGAGAGAGAGAGAGAGAAAGAAAGAAAGAGAGAGATAGAGAGGGAGAGAGACAAATAGATAGATAAATAGAGACAGACAGACAAACAGACAGATAGACAGACAGATAGAGAGATAGACAGATAGACAGACAGACAGACAAACAGACAGATAGACAGATAGACAGACAGACAGACAGGCAGACAGACAGACAGACGGACAGATAGATAGATATAGTGAATGCCCATAGCCTTAAGGTTAGGATATTCAGCTCATGGTTGTAAGGTTGTGAGTTCAATTGCAGGCAGCATGTCATGTCCTTGAGCAAGACACTTCATTTCATATCGCTCCAGTCCACTCACCTGTCAAAAATGAGTTGTACCTGTATTTCAAAGGGACAGCCTTGTCACACTCTGTGTCACTGAATCTCCCTGAGAACTATGTTAAGGGAACACATGTCTGTGGAGTACTTAGCCACTTGTCCGTAAATTTCACAAGCAGGCTGTTCTGTTGACTGGATCAGCTGGAACCCTCATCAGTGTAACTGACAAAGTGCGATATATATATATATATACATACACACACACACACACACACACACACACACACACACACACATATATATAGGGAGAGAGGGGGGAGGGAGGGTAACAGAATTACTGATCGAAGATGCTTCGACATTCAACTTTTAATAGCACAAAGAAGAAGAATAAAAAAAATTGAAGTCCAACAAAAATTTAATCAATTTCTGCCACTACTACTACCACCACCACTACTACTAGTAGTAGTAGTACTACTACTACTACTACAACTACAAATACTACTACAACTACTAGTTTTACTACTGCTGCTGCTGCTGCAATTGCTGCTGCTACTACAACTACTACTACAACTACTACTACTAATACTACTACTACTACTACTACTACTACTACTACTACTACTACTACTACTGCAGGTCTTCTGCTGCTACCAAGATAAACATCACAACGGTAACCACAAGACGAAGAGTACTACAACCAGAACCAGTTCCTCTGCTCGTCAAAAACTGGATATATATATATATATAAGACCTTCCACAAATCAACAATTTTCTTCATTCACCTTTATTTTACTTTTTATTGGGTTGTTTGTTTCATTTTTGGAAAGAAAAAAAATCAACAAGACTTCTCACCTGTTTGAAATATAAACACATACATAAACACACTTATACACATACATACATATACATACATACATGTATATATATGTGTGTTCACATATATATATATACATGTTCGTGCACATATAACAATACACGCACATATATATGTATATATATGTATATGTATATCTATATACACATATATAAATATATACACAGTGTGACAACTAATTCTAAAAGTAAGTATTTTTCACATTTACTTTTCTTTTCTTTGTTATTTTTTTTGTTTTCTTGTTCCTGGTGTGAGTAAATCTCTTCTGTAATGTTTCCAGCTAACTTCAAGGTCATTACCACTATCACTATTATTATTACTATTATTACTATCAAAATGGTTATTATTAACGTTTGTCATCATCCTATTTGCCACGCTTCTCCACTTATCAGCATCGCACAAGTTTCTTAATTTTCTGACAAGACCGTTCGTCACTGAAATAGTTTTATTTTTTTGTTTAATTTTTTTTTTTTTTTGCCTTTAAACTTTTGTCACTTCATGATCCAAGTTCAAATCGTACTAGAACCAACTTTGTATTTCATCTTTCAGGGGTAAAAAAAAATAAACAACAGGCATTTATAGTCAATGAGACAACTTTCTATACCCTTTTCACTATAAATTTATGGTTCTTTATCATTGGGATACTACTTCATTGAAGAGGGGCCCTTGTAAATACTCATTCTGAACAAATTAAATCAAGAAGGCCCTCTTTTCACTGTAAATCCTTCTAAATACTTTACTAACAATAACACAGTGGTCACTGTTTTCACACCAACTTCTGACTCCTTTGCTGCTAACATGTAGAAGAGTTAATATTTGGACTCCAAGTTCTTAAAACCTCACTGATTATGCATCCACAGTTCTTGATTTCATACCAAGTCATAATTATTTCACTGCTAATGACCACAAAGGTTTCTTTTAACCCCCAAGTTTTTCTAACTAGTTTGCTACCAATCAAGGATCCCTGTTCTCACTCTCAGTTCTTACTTCACCTTAGGGGTTCTGCTTTTAACTCCAAGTTCTTCTAACTAGTTTCTAGACAAAATACCTAGGAGTCCTTATTGTCACTCCAAATTCTCCAAATTCCTCTACTTTGTTGCCAATGAGTTTAAGGGTCCTTCTTTACACTAAATTTCTTCTAAAGCCTTCATCAATAAGAAATCCAGGGCGCTCTGTTTTCACACCAACCATGGTTCTTCTACTTCACATCTAATGACTCTATATGTCTGTCTTTTAACCCTGATTTTTTCAAATCAGTTCCCTGACAAAAGAAGTAGGAGTTTCCATTTTCAATCCAAATTCTTTTACTTTACTGCTAAAGAGTGTAAGGGTCTCTATTCACTCCAAGTTCTTCTAACTAATTTCCTTACATTAAAAGTAGGCCTTCATTTTCACTCCAAATTTTTCTATTATACTGTCAATAACTTTTGGCTCCCTGTTTTTAGCCCAAATTTCTAACTAC
>NC_142949.1:14886526-14889026 GCF_046866305.1 Octopus bimaculoides
TATTTGTGATGGTTGGTTGGGGTGTGGGCATTAGGAAAGTGGCCTGAATGTCAAGGGGGCAGCAGCCCACAAAAGTTTGGGAACCACTGTTTTAAAAGATTGTATTGAAAAACCATTCGATTACAAAGTGACATTCTTAACCACAAAAACATTCCTGTTCATGAAATCATCATCATCATCATTGTTTAACGTCTGCTTTCCATGCTGGCATGGGTTGGACGGTTTGACTGAGGGCAAGCGAGTCAGAGAGCTGCACCAGGTTCCATTCTGATCTGACAAAGTTTCTACAACTGGATACCCTTCCTAACACCAACCTCTCCGAGAGTGTAGTGGATGCTTTTATGTGCCACCGGCACAAGGGCCAGTCAGGCAGTTCTGGAAATGACCATACTCAAATGGTGCTTTATACGTGCCACCTGCACAGGAGTCAGTCCAAAAGCACTGGCAACGACCACGCTTCAATGGTGCTTTTTATGTGCCACCAGTACAGGAGCCAGTCAGGTGACGCTAGCAACAATCACATTTAAATGGTGGTTTTTATGTGCCACTGGCACAGGAGCCAGCCAGTGGCCCTGGCAATGATCATACTTGAATAGTGCTTTTAACGTTCCACTGGCATGGATGCCAGTAAGGCAGTACTGTCATTGGCCACAACAACAATTTTTCTTGCCTCAACAGATCTTCGTAAGTGTAGTTTATTATCCAATGATTGAAGGGTACTCTTAAATGGGCTGGTTATGCAGCACTGGCATAAGCTATGGTTATCGTCTCACTTGGCTTGCCAGGTCTTCTCAATCACAGCATACCTCCATAGGTCTCGGTCACTTGTCATTGCCTCGGTGAGGCCCAATGTTCAAAGGTTTACCACCTCATCCCAGGTCTACCTGGGCCTACCTCTTCCACAGGCTCCCTCAACTGCTAGGGTGCAACACTTTTTCACACAGCTGTCTTCATCTATTCATAACACATGACCATATATATTTACCTTTTTCAGTCATTAGACTGTGGCCATGCTGGGGCATCACCCTGAGGAACTTTAACTCACATGAATTAGCTTCAGAGGTTACTTCTTTTTAAAGATTGGTCCTTATTCTATTGGTTTGTTTCGCCAAACCATTAAACACACCAACACTGGTTTTCACGCAGTGGTGAGGGACAAAGACCCACACACACACACACACACACATATATATATATATATCACACTGGAGTCTGGTGCAGCCTTCCAGCTTGCCAGCCCTGGTCAAATGGGTAAACTGTCCAACCCACACCAGCATGGACAACAGACATTAAATGATTATATATATATATATATATATATATATATATATATATATATATATATATATACATATATATATATATATATATATATATATATATATATATATATATATACGATGGAGTTCTTTCAGTTTCCTTAAACCAAATCCACTCACAAGGCTTTGGTCGACCCAACGTTATAGCAGAAGACGCTTACTCAAGGTGCCACGCAATGGGACTGAACCTGGAACCACGTGGTTGGGAAGCAAGCTTCTTGCCACACAGCCAAACTTGCTCCTAATGATATATATTTCATAAAATGTATACACACATTAAACAATGTATATTGGCAGAGTTCTAAAATATGGTTTCCTTACCCCACCAATCTGGTTAATTTCCTTTTTTTTTTCCTATTCTTTGGGGAAATTTTCTCAAAGATTCTGAAAATAAGTCTTAAAATTTCATTTTCTTTTTTCTTTTTGTTACCAGTCAACACACTCTCATTTTCAAAAAACATAACACGCAGAAATTGTTCCAGTTTTTTATATATTTTGCTAAAATATTCTTCTGCGTTTGATGTATTAAACATAAGTGATTGCAACTCTATGGAAAATACTTGAACTACAGCTGTGTTTAGTGGGGATAGAGTTTAGGATTGGGGTTTAAGGTTGGTGTTAAGAGTTTAAGATTATGGCACAAGGTTTAAAGTAGCACTGAGAATTTACATATTTGAAAAAAATTTGAATTTGTGAATAAGTTTCCCCAGAACTGTCATCTCTGATATTTGAAATATAGAAATCTAAAAAAAAATTTGTAAATAGCTTAAAATTTAAAAAATACAGTGAATTAGGTTTATTGCAAAACACTATTATATGTATGTGTGTGATCGACAATCTATTTGCAACAAAGCTGAGTTAAAAGATATTTCTTGAAGTATGTCGATTTGTGATGCACAACTACTTAACTCATTAACATTCAGATTATCTTCTCAAATGTAATGTCTTTTTATCCCCATTGCTTTGGATTAATCATGCATTATCTCGTAGCTTTGAGATTTTCATGACGAGATTATTCATTTTAAGAATGACATTGTAGGACAGGTGTGAAAGGCTGGAGCTGGATCTGGCTGGTTTGAACACGGAGCAAGAAGAACAGTTGGGCCAGATGTGGCAAGTTTAAATGCTAATGGGTTAACACATATTGCTCAGATCATCAGAGAAGAAAACAGCTGAGAACC
>NC_142949.1:14894026-14909026 GCF_046866305.1 Octopus bimaculoides
GTTTGTGTGTGTGTGTTTGTGTGCATGCGTATACATATGTCAGTGTGTTTGTGTGAATGCTCGAAAGTGTACGTCTGGATGTGTTTGAGAGAGTTTATGCACAGGTATGCAGGACGTAATCATGTGATGTAGAATGAGTGTAGGAGGGTTTGCATGTGTGATAGGTAGTGGGTGTATATGTATTGACAGCCAGATGTGGAGGCATGGTGGGGTGGTCCACTCGTGTTATGGCAAATGACAAAGAGAAAGAAGTAGCAACGGATGGACAAACAAATATACAGATAAACAGGTATTAATGGGGTAAGGGAGAAGAAACAAATAACAACAGAAGTAATACACACAAAGAGATAGGCATATATATATATAGGCGCAGGTGTGGCTATGTGGTAAGAAGCTTGCTTCCCAACCTCATGGTTCCAGGTTCAGTCCCACTGTGTGACACCTTGAGCAAGTATCTTCTAGTACAGCTTCGGGCCAACCAAAGCCTTCTGAATGGATTTGGTGGACGGAAACTGAAAGAAGCCTGTTGTGTGTGTATGTATGTATGTATGTATATATATATATATATATATATATATATATATATATATATATATATATATATATATATATATATATATATATATATATTTATACATAGATGTATATGTTTGTGTGTCTATATTTGTCCTCTATGTTTGTCCCCCCACCATGTTTGACAATCGATGTTGGTGTGTTTATGACCCCATAACTTAGTGGTTTGGCAAAAGAGACCGATAGAATAAGCACTAGTCTTACAAAGAATACGTCCTGAGGATTGATTCATTCGACTAAAGGCGGTGCTCCAGCATGGCTGCAGTCAAATGACTGAAACCAGTGAAGGAATAAAAAAAATAAAGAAATATATATATAGGGTAAAGGATAAGAGTAAAGACCTCTTTTGATCACGAATGACCATGGGATTGCACCCAGAACGTTCCCCTCCAAGGCACACATCTGTGCAATGTTTTATGTAGAAGAGCAGCAGTTGTCCATGCATATAAGTCTACCCTGCAATGACCCATCTAACCCATGCCAGCATGGAAAACAATCATAAAACAATGCTGATGATATACACATATACACACACTCATGCAGGTGACACGTAAAAGCACCTACTACACTCTCTGAGTGGTTGGCATTAGGAAGGACATCCAGCTGTAGAAACTCTGCCAAATTTAGATTGGAGCCTGGTGTTGCCATCCGGTTTCACCAGTCCTCAGTCAAATCGTCCAACCCATGCTAGCATGGAAAGCGGACGTTAAACGATGATGATGATGATGATGATATATATATATATACATATATATATATATACACATATGTATATATACAAACGCATAATTAAATCAATAGCTAACTAGCCCAATTGACCTGCTTCTTCTTGTGTTTGTTTCTCCATTCTCTACTTGATTATATATATATATATATATATATATATATATATATATATATATATATATACACACACATATATAAAAGAATATAAACAATGGGATAAGAATGCAAAACATCCAGACAGTTAGATGATACAACAAAGGGACAGGAAAAAACAAGGACAAGTCATCCGGTAAGAAGTTTGATTCCCGACCACATGGTTCTGGGTTCAGTCCCGCTACATAGCCTTTTGGGCTGACCAAAGCCTTGTGAGTGGATTTGGCAGACAGAAACTGAGAGAAACCCATTGTATATATAGGTATATATATTGATGTGTGTATCTCTGTATCTGTGTTTGTCCCCACCACAGCTTGACAACTAGTGGTGGTGTGTTTATGTCCCTGTAACTTAGCAGCTCAGTAAAAGAGACTAATAGCATGAGTACTGGGCTTACAAAGAATAAGTCCTGGGGTCAATTTGTTTGACTAAAACCCTTCAAGATGAAACAAGTAAAAAAAACCCATCTATCATATGTTATATTTTTATATATAGTATATTATTTATTATACAATATATATATTATATATATATACTATATAATATATATTATATATATAATATATTCTATATACAATATAATATATATTATATATTATATACTATATATTATATATATAATATATTATATAATACAATTAAACCTTGGTTTAATTGTATTTCTTTCAACACACGTATCCACATCAAGAATCTTGCACACGAAATACACATACAAAATATTATATAATATATATAATATATATTATATAATACATTATATATATTATATATATTTACATACATACATATGTGTGTGTGTGTGTGTGTGTGTGTGTGTGTGTGTGTGTGTGTGTGTGTGTGTGTGTGTATTTATAGCTCATCTACATATAATAGTGTATATACACGTATATGGCATATCAAGTTTTACTTCATTTGTTTTTAACGTCGGAAGTGATTTAGATGTTGCAATGCTGTTTGTTGTGATGTCAAACTTTAATACAAAATTATCTGAAGAGGGTTTATAGAGCAACTTAATGGATTCTAATTTCATAGAAAGACGCCTGTGATTGGATGCTTGGAACCATGAATTAGGATTAATGGCTAAAGGATGAAAGTGAAATAGGGAAACAGGTAAATGTGAAATCGTCAGGGAATTAGAAGTTCTGCTAGGATTGGGTTGGTGTGGGGGGAATTAAATCTGAAAGGATAAAGCACAATGAAAATTGAAAATAAAAAATGTGTGTAAATGGTTGAAACATGAAGTTGGAGAATGTCCCAGAAGGTATAAAGAGTAAAACATAGACTTAAATACCAGCAAAAATGTTGGGAGTAAGGAAGCACTGATCAAATACATAGGAGTATATACTGACACTTCAGAAATACACTTGCAGCCACACTTAGAAGTCACAAGCATGCTTATAGTCATACTACCTACAAGTACACTTATAACCACACTTACAAGTCACAAGTACACTTATAGTCACAGAATCTACAAGTACACTTAAAGTCACACTTACAAGCCACAAATACATTTATAACTACACTTACAAGTCACAAGTACACTTATAGCCATATAATCTGCAAGTACACTTACAACCATACTTACAAGCCACAAGTACATTCACAACTACACTAACAAGACATAACTATACTTATAAGTACACTTACAGCCACACTTACAAGCCACAAGTACACTTATAAACTACAAGTACATTTATAATTACAGTTGTAACTACACTTACAAGCTACACTTATAGCTCACAAGTAGACTCACAGCCATTTGCCATCCATAAGTGCTCACAACCACAATCATACTAATTTATTACAACATACACTGCCTATATACACTGCCTATATACACTGCCCACTAACACAGTGTTACACTTATATAAATAAAAATCCTTGAAATGATCATAAAAATATTAGTGGGAATAAATGATAAAATAAAATAAAGAATAACAAGAATTATGAAGAATTTTATAAAAATCTGGGTGAAGTGGGTAAAAGTTTCTTAGAATTTAGAAAACGAATAAGAATGGACAAAGAACTGAACTCCTTAAACTATACCAAAGTTGGAATATAGGTGAGTGAGGAATCATCATCATCATCGTATTATTTAATGTTTGTTTTCCATGCTCGCATGGGTCGGACGGTTTGACAACAGCTGGTCAACTGAAAAGCTGACCAGCATGGTCTCTAGGGCTGGATGCCATTCTTGATGCCAACCACTTTATAGAATGTGCTGGGTGCTTTTTACATTGCACTGACATGGGTGCATTGATGCAGCACAAGAATGAGTGCATTTTATCTGGCACTGGAACCTGTAAAAGACATTCCTGTATCTATGGATGGCAGCGATTTTACTTAGTTTGGCACATCTTCTCAAGTACAGCAAAACGCCACAATTCTCGGTCCCTTGTCATTTCCTCACTGAGCCTCAGCATCCAAAGGTCCTTTCTCATCACTTCATCCCATGTCTTCTTGGATCTACCATTTCCACAGGTTCCCTCCACAATTAGAGCTCATTGGTCGTTACATCACAGACACAACATAGACAGCCATGGAGTGTGTGTGTGTGTGTGTGTGTGTGTGTTTTAGATGGCATGAGCTACTATGAACAACACGACCTGTTAAATCTATGCCAGCAAGGGAAGGTGGGAAATAAATGGATGCTGTATGATGACAATGATGATAAGGAGGAGGAGGAGCAAGAGGGGGAGCAGGAGGAGCAGGAGGAGGAGCAGGAGCAAGAGGGGGAGCAGGAGGAGCAGGAGCAGGAGGGCAACAGCAACAATAACCATGAAATCTAGTGATGCAGTATTTTTGAGAAGGAACCATATTCCAAATGGAAAACAAATTACTCAACTAAACTTGACTGGGGCAATTACCTGTACTCTCATCACCAAATTCTCTTAAAAATTTTGAAACTTCAAATCAATTCAAACTTGAAGACATTCTGTCATTTTAAAACAAAACTGCACCACTGAACTGTCCACTGGGACAATAATAACAACGCCGTGGTAAATGTGTGTGTGTGTGTGTGTGTGTGTGTGTGTGTGTGTGTGTGTGTGTGTGTTTTGTAGAGAAAACCACACAAACATCTGTGCCTTGTAACACCATTTCACAGACCAATAAAGTTGAAAGTGGCAGAGGGCATTTTCAGCTTTAATATTAAATAATTGTATGTGTGTGCATACAAGCATACATAAGCAATTAAACAAATGATAAGGGAACAAGACATTATGTAATAAATTTCATTAGCTTACAGCTGTTTCTGCTGTAAGATGCAATGCACTTACAGTTGAATGCTTGTTTATCACATTACTACTTTGTCATATATTGAGTACTAACACCAGGTTATTAGTATCACTATGCCTCAGTGCAATACCGAAATAGATTCAATTATGAATTAAAAGCAGTGCTGGTGTTGTAAACATTATCAACTGCACATACCCAGTGTATGTGTTTTGCTTGTTCTCCGGTTCGCTGCAGGATAGCACTGTGAGGATGACTCCCTCAAAAAGCTAGATATTAAAACACCTGAAAGTCATAGACAGGTGCAACAATCCATCTTCAATTCCATTCAGGAGTGACGAACACTGATATTTTGCCATTTTTGTGGCTTATCAACATCATGTACCTGAATTGAACCAGAGACAAATCGAATCACAGTGAATTGGCAAACTAGCAAAACACATAGACTGATTATGCGCAGTCAATAATGATTAGAATATATAAATGTGTGTGTATGTAAATATGTGTGTGTGTGTGTATATATAAGTTAAAATAAAGCTTAAATCTAAATTCAAAATTTAAACTTTGCATGTTGAGTATGTTCCTAGTAGTCTGCCTATAAAGCACATTCACTGCCTATGTCTACCTGGCATCATCCACAATAATTGCACAATCACCACTGGATCTACATTGGGAATTCTTCAGTGCATGTTGAGTATAGTAGAAACAATGCATGTGGAAGAGAGAGTATATTGGGAACTATATAAAAGTTTTCAGTATACTCTATCTTCTGTATTCACTATTTCTGCTATATATATATATATATATATATATATATACGAAGTGCTTCGTTCACTTTCCACTTACCAAATCCACTCACAAGGCTTTGGTCAGCCTGAGGCTATAGTAGAAGACACTTGCCCAAGGTGCCACACAGTGGGACTGAACCCAGAACAATGTGGTTGGTAAGCAAACTACTTACCACACAGCCACTCCTGCACTTATCTCTTTCTCTCTCTCTCTCTCTCTCTCTCTCTCTCTCTCTCTCTATATATATATATATATATATATATATATATATATATATATATACACATTTTTTTTAATATATATATATACACAAAGGTTTACTTCACAGGTGATCTAAATGATTAGGTATGCCAGGTAAGTGCTGTAACAGATTACTAGGGCTCCAAGGATTATAGCCGAGACAGTGGTTATATATAGCCATTGCAGATTTCCAATGCAGCAGATATATAATTGTTAAAGTAGACAACAAACATTAAGGCAAGGCAAACATTTCAAGTCATATATATATATATATATATATATATATATATATATATATATGGTACAAGGGTAAGGAAAAATACAAAACAAAGATGATGTAAAAAATAAACTCAGAGTTGGTTTTAGTTTGATGCTCAGGAAATGGGAAAGAAAAAAAAAGTAAATATCTTTAATGTTTCAAGTACTTACTCTTACTCTTTTTCCAAAAAAAATAAAGTAGACATGGAGAGAAAAGAACAGGGAAGGAAAATAGGAGAAATTAAAACTAATATTTCCTGTAGCACTTTGTCCTTCTCTTTCTCACTAACCCCTGAAACTAATCCCTTTCCTAACCCTTATCCCTGCCATGTTCCCCCTCCTCCAATCAGGTCTAATTTTTGTTAGCTTTCTCCACTACTCCTTTCTCACAATTACAAATCTATTCCTTTCTCCATACATTACCCTCTCTCGTCACCCAACATGGAATTCTCATACTCTCCTTTTATTCTCCCTCAGTCACAGGGGCCACCTCTGAACACTTAGTCTTGCAAAACACAAGGAAATCTCATTACTGCTCGAGCTACAAAAACAAAAAGGCACCGAGTACACTCTGTAAAGTGGTTGATGTTAGGAAGGGCATCCATCCACAGAAATCATGCCAAAGTAGGTATTGGAGCATAACAGGATTCTCCATTTCATTATATTCTTGTGAAACATCCAATGCAAGCCAACAAGGAGAATGCATGTTAAATAATGATGATGGTGATGGTCATGGTCGTGGTCGATGATGATGTGTACAGATACCTGTGCTTTTATGTACATGTATGTATCGAAGCATTATATAAAAGCATAGTGATGGTCATAATCATATATATATATATATATATATATATATATATATATATATATATACACATATGTAAATGTAAGAGGTCCTTGTGTGTACATTTACATTGTATAAGAATGTATGTAGATGTGTGTGTACATATATATATATATATGAGTGGATTATATGAGTGTATATAGACATGTGAACATAAATATGACTGAAAGTAAATACTTCTATGTGTGCGTGTGTGTGTGCATGCCAATATGAACACGCAACCGAAAGGTATAACATTCTGACCTCAGTGTATACAAGTCAGTGTGTTTAGTTTGATATGAAAGTACTTACTTATTTGTCTATAAAAGGCAAGAGGGAACACAATTATACAGGAACCATGTATGTGTGTAGATATTGAAATATGTAGATGTATAAATCTAATTATATATACATATAAATAAATAAATAAATACATGTGTTTGTAATACTGGTATTTATGTAATATAGCTGTAAGTATATATTAAGCATATATACATGTATATATATGATTGCAGTGCATGTATACACATTTGCCCAAATGTGAAGGAAAAGGAAGAGGAGGAGGGGGTGGAAGGGATGACGAAATACCAAATTTAATCATTCTAGCATTGGATTCCGAAGAAGCCATTCAGCTGTTAGGTTTGTTCCATTAAACATGGAACGGTAACAACATTTTCCTTTGTGCCATATTAGGTTGGTTTCAGGATTAAGAAGGAAAAAAAAAGGAAATGGAAAACTATTGGCAGATATTGAACACACACACACACACACACATCAAAATATAAATATACATATTTATATATATACACATACACACAGAAACAGGTATACAGACATAAGTATAAATTCAAGGAATACATTTATATATATATATATATATATATATATTCACATAGACCATTTCTTTGTGTGTGTGTGTGTGTGTGTGTATATATATATATATATATATATATATATATATATAGAGAGAGAGAGAGAGAGAGAGAGAGAGAGAGAGAAAGATGTGAGATCAGAAGAATTGGTAAAGGCACATCTCAAGATACTGGCATCACAAATGGTAAGATAAAAGATCAAGAAAACACATATCTGTACGTTTCATGGTAAACCCACCAAAAAGCAGTGAGAAATAGCTGTCACAATAAATAAATATATATATATACACACACACACATACATGCATATATATATATGTGTATATATATATATATATATATATATATATATATATATATATATATATATATATATATATATATATATATATATATATATATATTAGTAAATCTTGCATGTACAGTTGGATGTAGAACTGCTATTGTTGAATTTAGAGCTCTCTGTAGATTATTCTCATCCAGTCCGCTTTGAGTATAGTGGTTTGGTTGTGTCTCTGCTTGGTAATAATCTGGTTATGATGTTCAGAGCAAATAGAGAAGAAATTCTGACAAACATAAGTTCATATCATTTGTTCCTTACATATGTTTCGCCATTGTGGTTGTTTGGAATCACAGTACTGAATGTTTCTAAATGTATTTAGATACTGCATCACAACAGAGTATCACAGGAACACTTTATCACATTATGTTACAGAGGCACACACATATATAAACACATATATTCATAGTGCATGAATGCATATGTATGTACATATGTACAAACATAATGCATGCATGCATACATGCATGCATGCATATGTACATACATAACGCATGCATGCATGCATACATACATACATACATACATACATACATACATACATACATACATACATACATATACATGGAGAGAGAGAGGTGGCCAACTGGCAGAGGGATTTTCACAGCAAACAGAATATTTTGCAGTAATCATTCAAGCTCCTTGCACTCGGGGTTCAAATTCAGTAATGGTCATTTTTTTCTTTTCCTCCTTTTGGGGTCAATAATCAAAGTATCAATGTTGTACTGGGATGGAATTTTCTATTTCCCTCACTCTTTTCTTGTCTATTTCTCTCCTTCTGGAAGCCACTGATCTTGGCCAGAACTGGAGGAAGATAATTCATACCAGGTTTAAAAATACCCAAGACACACTGTAAGTCACAACCACACCCCTATAACTCTATCAAAGCCTTACAGGTCCCTGGAATGGCATAGATGGATATATATTATATACGGGTGGCCCAAAAGTAGGTTTACAGTTATTCAACTATCTCTTTCGCATTCATATATTAACAGTTTAGATCTTAATTATAAAAAAATATGAAACCATTATTCTATGCTAATTTAGTTAATTGTAAGATAGAGATTTAAATGTAATAAAATGTTTTAAAAGAAATTTAAAGTGCCTATGTGATAACTGTAAACCTACTTTTGTGTTCTACCCTGTATATGTGGTAGGAGTGGGGCTCTACAGTCAAAGCTGACAAGTGAAGGTTCCATGAATTCTTGCTGAATAACCTGTACGGTTGATTTGTTTATAGTGATCAAATGTTTGTGTTGTTCATTAAACTCCCTCCCTCCATTAAATCAACGTTGCGTGAACAGGTGCACAGAGCGTGCCCCATGTCATATGTCAAAGTAGTCACAGAGCAACATGTGATGAAGGGTTTTGTGCAAGAATACAACACAATGCCTGGTCTGGGAATAAAAACCGCAATCACATGACTGCAACATTCTGACCACAAGACTACATGCCCTCACTGATATATGTATATGTGTGTGTGTGTGTGTGTGTGTGTGTGTGTGTGTATACTCTTTTACTCTTTTACTTGTTTCTGTCTTTTGACTGTGGCCATGCTGGAGCACCGCCTTTAGTCGAGCAAATCGACCCCAGGACTTATTCTTTGGAAGCCTAGTACTTATTCTATCGGTCTCTTTTGCCGAACCGCTAAGTTACGGGGTCATAAACACACCAGCATCGGTTGTCAAGCGATGTTGAGAGGACAAACACAGACATACAAACACACACACACACACACATATATACATATATACGATAGGCTTCTTTTAGCTTCCGTCTACCAAATCCACTCACAAGGCTTTGGTCGGCCCGAGGCTATAGTAGAAGACACTTGCCCAAGATGCCACGCAGTGGGACTGAACCCAGGACCATGTGGTTGGTAAGCAAGTTACTTACCACACAGTCACTCCTACGCCTATATATATATATATATATATATATATATATATATCTTTTACTTGTTTCAGTCATTAGACTGTGGCCATGCTGGGGCACACCTTCAAGAACTTTTAGTCAAATGAATCAACCCCAGTACTTATGTTTTTGAAATCTGGTACTTATTTTACGTGTCTTTTCTGCTGAACTGCTAGGTTATGGGAACGCAAACACACCAGCACTGGTTGACAAGCACTGATGAGGGACAAACACAAGCTAAAACACACAAACATATATATATATACACACACACACACGCACACACAAAACAGGCTTGTTTCAGTTTCCATCTGCCAAATCCACTCACAAGGTTTTGGTTAGCGTGGAGCTATAGTAGGAGACACTTGCTGAAGGCACCACACAGTGGGACAGAACCCAGAATCCTGTGATTGGGAAGTAAGCTTTCTTACCACACAGCATATATATATATATATATATATATATATATATATATATATATATATTTCTGGGTTTACCTATTAATTGTGGTCATGCTGGGGCACATCCTTTAAAAGTACATAATTCTTCACATGATAATGGCAGCATTTGCATGGATATAATGATAGTTACGCATGTACAAGTGTATGTGTGAAGGAATGTAAGTCACTGACAACAAGCTATCATCATCCATGGTTTATCGTTTCTAAAAGCTGCCGACTCAATTTGGAAAGAACTTTAATGATTTCATTATACCTGCCATCTTCAGAAACTCCATTTCCTGTCATTCCATATCAGAGAAATGTGTGATTAGTTGAGCTAATATCTCAACTAAAGCCATCTATCTTTCTACACAATCGCCAAACTACCGAAACAGCAACAAGAGAAGAGGAAAAAACATGAAGAAACTTTATTACCAACCCTGATATTCCTTTGTCAGTCTCTCAAGACATTTTCATGACACAGATTAATTTTGCTTCATATGGAATAATGGCAACATATTCATCAAAGACACTTAAACAATAATGAAAACCTCAATGTCAACAGCCATAATAACAATTTTACTTCAAGTTGTGGTCCGTGTTGTAAGTTTGGGAAGCCGAGCACAGAATTTCACTCTTACCGTTATTCTGTGGAATGGTGCCAGGCAGTTAACAAAATTACTAAAAGCTTAACAACTACAACAACAAATGTCTCAATAAAGACATGGTTTCCATAGAAATCCTGCAAGCCATGTGAAAAACTTTGAGCTGTCTTTGTTACATGAAATAGTGCCAGAAATTTCACCAAACTTCTAGAAAGCAACAGTAACAAATACCTTTACAGTAAATATAGTTTCTGTAGAAATTTTGTGATCCATGTAAAAGACATTGAGATTTCTCTGAGCGATGGAATGGCATCAAGTTGTCATCATTAATTAATGGCTGTCTTGCATGCTGTCATGACTCGGACAATTTGGTAGAAGTTGAAGGGCCAGAGGACTGCACTGAGATCCAACACCTGCTTTGGAATGGTTTCCATGGCTAGATGCCTTTCCTTATACCAGTGTTTCTCAACCGACGTCCCCTGGAACATTAGGGTTCTGCAAAAGGTTCCTAGGGGTTCCGCTAATTTCATGATCGTAATATTACTATACATGCACAACATATTATTGGTTATTGTAATATAGACATCATCCTATCTAACCTATTATGTTATCAAAAAAAATAACAACCATATATGTATATATATATATATGATATTTACCATGTGAACTATGATGAAAAAATATGAGAAAGATATGATGTATAATTTTTTTTGTGCAGGGGTTCCTTCAGACATGTAATTTATTTTAAGGGTTACACAAGGGTAAAAAGGTTGAGAAACACTGCCTTATACCAACTACATTACAGAGAGTACTGGGTCTATGTTCTGTGGTACCCACACTAGTGAGGTCACCAAGTAACTTGCAAGACCCTGTGAATGAACAGGGTTGTAGTAGAGAGAGAGAGGTGGGTTTTATGACCAGCGTTGAGTGGGACAGGAAAGGAGTCTTGCAGGCTATCCTGCATTATATAAGAGTGGATGGGAGTAACTAGAAAGACAGATAAAGATAGCACTGATGAGATGTCAGAGTACACCCTCAAGGAACAAGAAAATGAGTAGAGAGAAAATAGAGACAGAGAATTTGGAAGGGTGGGTGATTAAGTTCACAAGAGTGTGAGAGGAGAGTAATAAATGGTTAAAGACAGGGTAGACATGAATACAGTAAATGGTTTTTTTATCGAAAATACCAAAATCACCAAAATTTAAATAATGACAACTACAAAATACTTTATCATTATGCTTCTGAAATCTTCTGCAATGTGAACTGGGGTAACAAACAAATAAATTATCAATGTATCTTCACCACTCCACAAAAATCAATACCAACTTTAAACTTGTATCAACATTCACCTCCTAAAGTCATGGAAATCAAATAAGAAAAAACTGAAATCATTTATAGTAACCGATTAATTCCGTGGAATGTAATTCAGTGACTGCACCAGTGAGTTCGGATAAGGAAAGGGCACAATGATATGGACTGGACACTGTGTTATGAAAGAGACATAAAGAGACATCAACAGGACACTGTGTTAAGAGAGAGGAGCAGTGTGATACAAACTGGACACTGTTATTAGACTGCAGCACAAACATACAAACTGGACTTTGTGGTGAGGGAGAAGCACAGAGCTATGAACTGTAGATATTGCTATAATATATGGTCAGAGAAAAAGTTCTATATATTTACACACACACAAGCACACACACATATATATATATATATATGATTGACTGCTAACTCCACAAGTTTTTTATTCTCTCTCTGTTTATTCCCTCGTGTTCCTTTCTGTTGAGGAGCGTAGGCTCGAGACGTAAAAGACCTTCTCACCCTCCCGAGCATCAAACTTAACCACCTGCTTGTTGTTTATACACCTGTCTTCGCCTTTTGTTTTTCTGTAAATTTCAACTATATATATATAATATTACATTATATTTTGTACAGTTTGGGTTATATAATGTAGATTGGTACAAAGAGAAAATTGTCCAACTGTGTGGGAATATACATTATGTTATGAAGTGTTCAATAAGCTATGAGACCATAGAAATGGAAGCCAATCTTTATATATTTATAACTAAAGACCAGCTTTACATAGTTCCAACCGAAAACCCTATTTCCATATATTACATCTTGGTTGAGTCAGTCTGGTAAAAGCCATTAGTCACCAATATATATATATACTCTTGTGAATATATATATCCACAAGACACATGTAGTGCTGCCCTGTAACAAAATGAAATAGTAGATAATTAAAAAGTACTTTAACTGTATATTGTAGCAAGGTACCCCAGCACAGTACCCTGTATAATTACATGCAGGTGAATGATCACATGTACATGCTTTGAAATGTAGTACAATTCAGCTCAGGCACAAAAGTTATACAATTAGAGAATGTTAATGAAGGGGTAAAAATAGAACAAGAGGAGACAAAAGATAATTAAACAAAACCAAAGTTTTAGATGATCATCCATTTAGAATGTGAGTAGAGTTAGGAAAGAGAGAGCAGATGTTCTAAAAATGATTGTTTTCTTGCTTCTAAGAATCGGTATTTCAATTCCTGAATATAGAGGAATAAATAGTTTGATAGCAACATGACTTGTATAGTCCATGATATGTTGAGTGCAAGAGCAAAGCAGGGTGAGAGGGGTTCTTAATGATGTATAAGTGGAATTGTTCCCTATGTCGCTGTAGAACTGTAATGAATGACACCGATTCCTTATGGTGGAAATAAAGGTTCTTGACTGAGAGTGTGATCAAAGAAAATAACCAATTAAAAAGCAGTTCAAAAATTAGAAATACAAAAGATGGTTAATTAGTTTGGAAAATTCTGATTACTTGATAGAAAAATGTAATTAATTCCATAAATGATTGAAATAAAAAGGGAAAAATATAAAGCCAGCCATGATTTTGGTAGGAAGCAATAAGGAAAAATGAGGAATTTTAACATTTCTTTCTGCACAGATGGCGGGAAGGGTGGGGAGAAAATGATGGAAAGAATTTGGAAATGTGTTTTGGCTGGAATTAGTGAAGAGGGGGAATTTTTTTAATATTTAACAATTAAAAATTCAATTTCTCTGCCATTATAAATGCAACAGAGAACAACAACAGCTTTCAAATGAAATGTTGCTATTTCTGTAACAAAGAGGATTCACATGAATGTTTTATGCTGTTGTTGTTGTTGTCGTAATGACTGAACTGAGCTGCTTTAACTGCTAGATATAGCAGCCAAAACTCTTCCTCACAATACATTTAACTGTTTATGAAAAAAGAAGAAAGGACACATTAGATAATGTAACTGTAGACACCCTCAAACACAGGATGGCCATGGATAACATACTTTCAATCATAATTCTGACCAATCAGAGCTGGCATGATACTAAACGACAACAACAACAACAAAACTGATCTTGCATTTACAAAAATGGAAATCTGGAATGTTTTTCCTCATAGGTCTACTGGATCCAGGCTGATCTGGGGCTAAACAATAACAACAATTCTCTTCACCACCATCATCTTCTTGACTCACCATCACAATCACAACCACCATCAATCATCATTGTCACCGTCACCATCATCATCATCATCATCACCATCATCACCATTGATGTTAACACTACTGTCAGCATCATCATCACAATCATCATCATCATCACAATCATCATCATCATCATCATTGTCATTATTATCATCACAACCAACTCCTTAAGTGGACACTAAGACACTGCACCACTTGTTACTTTTCCAAGCCATTATCCAGCAAAAGGCATCAGATTTGTTTAATCAATTGAAACAAGGAAACTGAGGAACTTGCTCAAGTGCTCGTTGCTTCTTGTGGTTAGTATAGAAGGTTCAAGAAATGATTTAGTCTCCATGATGTTGGGGTATCACGAGAATTAACAAGTTGCAACGTAGAGGATGTATTGGAGTTTCCAACACATTTTTTGAAGAATATTAGAGAAAGAGATAAACACCCAACAGTGTAAAGAACTCTGCATTATTTTGGAAATATTTAACCTCTACGGAGTTCTATTTCCAAAGA
>NC_142949.1:14914026-14919026 GCF_046866305.1 Octopus bimaculoides
GGGGGAGCATCATAGCCATGTATTGAGAGGAATTCTTTGGAGTTTAAATAATTCACCCTGGGAAACATGGGTGTTTTATTCATCATCCTTAAACAAACCTTATTCAGGGACCTTTTGAGCAGGATGGGCTACTCAACCTGAAGAAAATTCTAACTGGGTCCTACCTGCAAGGTCATGTACTGTTTATCTTGATATGAGAACATCACATCCTGCATGTATGGTTGTGATGCATGTACCTGGTGTAGCCTTATCAGACGGGTAGTCATGATGCGTGTATTAGGCTTTGTATATTTGTACCCCAGTGTCACTTTGATGGTGTGTGCTGCTCTTTCATTCAATAATAGTAATAATGGTGATGATGACGATGTGAACCATACTAATGAGTGACGGTGAGCCTGAGGGCTGGGATGAGAGAGAGAGAGAGGTGATTAAGACCAGATATGATCTGATGATCAAGAAAGATTCTTCTAAATTTTGCTGAGCCCAGTAGCAAGGTAAAGACAGAATAAAGATGGTGGAAACTAACTGGCTGAGAATAATAAGAAGAGAATGGATGAAGAGAGCAGCAGAGGTGGGGGGGTGAGGAAGGAGGTGAGGGGTGAGGAAGGAGGTGAGGAGGTGAGAAAGGAGGTGAGGGGTGAGGAAGGAGGTGAGGAGGTGAGGGAGGGCAGTTAGGTTAGCAGAAAGTTAGAGGAGGGTTGGAGAGAGAAAGAGAGGTGTAATGAATGAGAAGATAGAGCAGTAGAAAGGTGGGAGATGGATGGAGAGGAGCGATGTGAAGGTGAACCAACAAGTAGGTAGGGAAGTAGCTGGAAGGTAAATACTTGAGTAATGTTGTTGTTGACGTTGTTATTGTTGCTGTTGTTGTTTAATCCAAGGCAGGCACTGATCCAGCAGACTGATGATCAAATATGATCCAATATGATCAACCTTTCTTTTCATTTATTCTTTTGTTTGTTTCATTCATGTGTGTGTATGTGTATGCACAGTGTATCTAGGACTACATCAATAAACAGCTTTCTTTTTCGTTTTGCTTCGTTCTTTATGTTAAGATGTGAAAAAAAAAAATGCCTGCTATTTCTAGCATCACAACTGACCTAGTTGAGAGTTCCTTGTTGAATAGGGTGGTGGCGGAGTTAGTGTCCGTTTCCTCTGAGAGAGCGTGGGGAGAGAGGGGGGAGAGAAAGAGGGAGAATAAAAGGTGAAAGAATTCCACCTCCCACCCCATCACACCCACCACAACCAATAAAAAAATAAAACAAAAGCAACACTTAATCTCTAAGCAATGATAAGCAAAGCAGAAATACATACACGTGTGTGTGCATATGCGCACACACACACACACAAACATTTGCATGTATGTGCATATTTATGTGTGTGTGTGTGTGTGTGTGTAATTTAAAGTGCAAGATAAGACTACTGCATCGTTTCATCATCAGCATTGTCATCATCACCAACAACAACATCATTGGAATTATTGTCATCACTCCCACCAACATTATCAGTAACATTCATATACAGCATTATCATCATCATCATCATCATCATCATCATCTCTTCAAGCCATAACAGATATATGTAGACCAAGAAAAGCTGTTATTAGTTGGTGGGTGGTTGTGAGGGTAGGGAGGAATCTACCTTACACCTCCTTCAAGGTGTCCAAACATCAACCAAACTCAACCAACACCCATCTTCCCCCACCCTCCTCATAAAAAACCACCACCACCACCACAATCACCATCAACTTCACCACTATGAGCACCATCTCCACCATCATCATTACAACCAACATTGTTTCACTCCTAATACCACCACCACCACCACAACCACTATACCCATGTTGTTTCTATGGCAACTACTACAAATTGGAGATGAAGACATGGAAGTACAATAAACCATTTCACTGACAGACATGTGGGAATTAGCTCCACTGGCACAGACATGTAGTATGAATTACAATAAACCATTTCACTGACACAGACATGTGGGAATTAGCGCCACTGGCACAGACATGTGTGAATTACAATAAACCATTTCACTGACAGACATGTGGGAATTAGCTCCACTGGCACAGACATGTAGTGTGAATTACAATAAACCATTTCACTAACAGACATGTGGGAATTAGCACCACTGGCACAGACATGTAGTGTGAATTACAATAAACCATTTCACTGACAGACATGTGGGAATTAGCTCCATTGGCAGACATGTAGTATGAATTACAATAAACCATTTCACTGACAGACATGTGGGAATTAGCTCCACTGGCACACACATGTAGTGTGAATAGACAAATTCAGTCTCAAACATGGAAAACCAATGATAACAGTGATGATGTAACAGGTCATTAACCCAAAGTTTGCCCTCATCAAACAGACTTATAATCAACGGTAGGCAAGTGTTAACCCTCCTACCTTTTTTCAGAAATAACAAACACCAGACAATATCCAGTGTGTTGATTTTCAACACAGGTGTAATCTAAGGGAGATTTAACTGCTATTTTTAACAAGTTAAGTAACTACATAGATGCTCTCTCATTGGCTCATTCAAGCATGTTACGTTCCGGAACTGAACATCATATCATATGAAGGGTTCCGTTCTGCCTGGAAAGTTAGACTTGTGTTCTTCCTTGCAGCATAAAAACATATTTCACTGTTTAAATTCTTTGCATAATTTTTTTGCAAATACAGAACATTTTCCTCAGATTCTACTGTCTTTTACTGTTTCATATTCTAGTCTCTTGGATGATTTATAGCACTTCATTAGCAGGAAGGGGTAACAAAAGCATATCGGTATTGCTGAGACAAGTAAGCAATCAGTGTGTTCAGAAAGAAAATCAACAGGAAAATGGAACAACTCAGCTAAATTCACTGACAGAGAAAAGATGAATGATAATAAGGAAAAGATTTTTTAAAAATAAAATACCAAAAACATAACAACAAATAGATAATTTCAAATTCAGACAAAAAAATATTTTCCTCCCAAAAAAAAAGCCATAAATTGAAACTATGCATTATTACAACCAAACTGTCTTTCCTTTGTTTTTCTTTTTTCTTTGTTAGTATACAGGAAATAACAGTGTGTGTGTGTGTGTGTGTGTGTGAATGGGAATTGTTTTTCAGAGCAGTTTTGTTGGCATATTTACACATAACATATCAATATATATGTATATGTGTGAGGAGGAGGGTAGTATATATGTATGTGTGTGCATACATTTGTTTGCATGTATACTCTTAGAGACAGCTTTACACATTCACATACACATACATGTTCATATTTGCTCACATAAACACTAAAATATACAAGGAAATAAAGGGAGGTCTCAATATTGAAAGTAGAGTGGAATAATTTATTGGAAGCAAAAACTACATGATTTGTTACTCCAAGTTTCTCAGCGTAATGTACACTGGTTGGATAATAAGGAATAGTAGAATCGGATTAGATGAAAACATAGCCTTTGTTTGGAAAATAGGAGATGGATGGAGATGATATTTGGAGTAGAAGAAATAACCTGTACAGAAGCAACGTGTTTAGGCAAGAAGAATATTCTAAATGTTGACAATATATGTAGTAAAAAGTTTCTCAAGCATGTGATTTTGGGCTCAGTTCCATTGTATGGTACCTTGAGTATGTCTCTTCTTTTATAACCCTTATAAGTGGATTTAGTAGACAGAAACTCAAAGAAACTTTGTGTGTGTGTTTCCCACCACTGTTTGTAACTGGTGTTGGTTTGTTTATATTGCTCTTAGCGGTTTGACAAAAGAAGCCGATGGAATAAGTACCAGACTTAAAAAGTAAGTACCGGCATTGATTTGTTCAACTAAAACCCTTCAAGGCAGTGCTCTGGCATGGCCACAAGCCAATGACTGAAACAATTAAAAGATTAAAGTGAAAAGATGTCAATATTATTCCAAGTTTTCTCAATTACTCAGACATTTGGAGATAATTATAAAGTAAATATTTGAGGTTTGTCTGAAATTGTCTGACATCACAAACCATTTGCTTTATCAACGGATGCCTTGATATAATATGTATAATTTCTCACTTCTACATAGTTTGCAGTGTAAATTTTAATGAAAACTCCCATGTGTATGTGGAATAGTATAGTATGTCTGAGAACTTACTTTCTAATTTTAAATGTAACTGCATGTGTCTCTTTTAAAAACCAAATGTGCTTTGAAAAGGTTGTGAGAAATCTTTTCCCAGTTTTTTCTAATGTATGTATATTTTGAAAACATAAACAAACTTTAAAGCAATTCTCAGTCAATCCAATCCAATTTCTTGGTAGACTGGTGTTATCTGGCTAATCTCGAATGCAATATCTTAGAGGTTTTGAGAGACAATTACCATTAAAAGGCAATGAAGTTACAAGTAGAAAAATAAACATTACTTTTATTGTTGGAAAAATTTTCTGAAGTCAAAATAACTGAGCTTCCAAATTTTTTTATGAAAAGACGAGTTTACTTAAAGAGAATTTCATTAAAAATCTTATCATATCTATTACTTATTGTAAAATGATAAAATATAAAACTTAACAAGTCCTTGGTGATATGCCTGAATGCATTTAAACTGAAGGCTGGACATAATAGATTTCTTTGTTTATTGTTTAGTCTTAAGAACATTAAAGAGAGTTCCATTATATTTTATCAGTAAAACCACTATTGCAAAGGTCTCCTCCTAATAAGAAGAAGTACTAATGCGACCTGGTTTAAAGCTAATGACAATGTACATTTATTGATAACAATTTCGTAGATAAGAGAGGGTGCAGCTGATCCAAATTCTTATTCTTATAATGGAATCTTTCATTAGATCTTTGGCGAAGATAGAATATATTCGTACCAAAATTTAGGTATTTTTTTAAACAATAGTTATACGGTCAACCAATATGATTTTTATAATTCCATATGCAACTATTATGATATGAAAGCAATTTCAATATCGCAAATTTCAAGTTCTACTTTTTGCAGTCATCTGAAGATTGCAGTTGAATACATCAG
>NC_142949.1:14924026-14931526 GCF_046866305.1 Octopus bimaculoides
CCTGATAGAAGCCATTCTGCAGATCTTTCCAGTCTCTCAGCTTCCTATGCTTTCTGTATTATCTGTTGAGAAATCGGTATATTTGTCTGTGTGTCTGTCTGTCTGTGTGTCCTCTTCTAAAAAGACTACTCGTGTCAGTCAGTTACTAAAAAAACTCAACAATTTTGGTTCCATGACAGGAATAACTTTCAGTTTTTATCAGAAAATATCACAGTTTGAATGAAGACAGAGAGCATCTCCACTTGACCTCACTAGTTTGCTATTCATGGAGCAAGTAATATTTTACCCAGAGGCAGCAATGCTTTACATCTGTTTCGCAAATAACATGAACCTCATCTCTGACATGAAGGTCACACTTACAACCTTCTCTGACCATCATATGGTAGGATAACGGTGAACAGATAATTCATGTCAGAAACGACTAGAATCAGCGGGGTCACTGTTATCAAACAGGCAGAAAGTTCATTTCATTCCTCCTCTCGTGGAGACCAGCAGGAAGAGTCTTCTTGAGAAAACTCACTTTCCCAGATATCATAGCATGTGACTCAAAAATTTGCAGTCAATGAACTTGGAGTTGCAATGAATGATCAAGAGGTGTGGAAGTCAGTTGTACTTTGAATCCCAAATGGTTCGGGATTGGTTTTCCAACTATACAAAAGGGTGATGATGATGACAATCAACAATGTACAATGGGCCAAAAGAACAGTGGAACTTTGTCCCTCACAAGAAACTCTCCAACTTTGTTATCCAACCCAAATTTTCACAAGACTCACTGGAAGTTAGCTCAAGAAAGGACAAAAAAAAAATAGCAATCTTTAAATGAAACTGACTTCAAAGTTTCTCTTTGCTAGACATTTATTCCTTTATTTTACATCCATTTTTACGTGCCTACACGGGTTTAATGAATGCTGGTACATTGTTTTACAAGCGGATACCCTTCCTGATGTCAATTCTTATCTGCTTTACAAGAGTTCTCTTATTGCACACAGCTTCAAAGCACAAAGTGACCAAAGGATTTTGACTGGGGCTGTTATAATCAAACTGTCTCACTTTCTCCAAAATATCTTACCTTGTGCCTAAATTGGAAACCATTCCTATATAACGCACGTAGAATTATTAGCATACCAGGAAAAAGATTAGTGGCTTTCTTTCAAATTTATATTCTAAATTCAAATTCCACCAAGAAGGCAGAGAGCTGGCAGAATGTTTCATGGCATTTCATCCATTTTTATGTTCTGAGTTCAAATTCCGCTGAGGTTGATTTTTGCCATTCATCCTTTTGGGATTGATTAAAATAAGTACAGTTGAATACTAAGAATGATATAAATGACTACACTCCTTCACAGAAATTACTGGCCTTCTACCAAAATTTGTAACCATTATTATAATTATCACTATAATTATCATTGTTGTTGTTTAATTTTTATTGTATTTTATTGTTTACACAAGAAAACCTTTTGTATCATCTTGTGTTGTCTTTTATATTGTTGCATGTCCTTTATGCTTCTATCTAAATTAGCCCTTGTGGCCAATATAAGAATAAATTATTATTATTATTATTATTATTATTATTATTACCACTCGAGGTGGTGAGTTGATGGAATCGTTAGTTTGCCGGATGAAATGCTTAGTGGCATCTCGTTTGTCTTCACATTCTGAGTACAAATTCCGTTGAGGCTGACTTTGCTTTTATCTTTTTGGGGTCAATGAAATAAGTACCAGTTGCATACTGGAGTTAATGTATTTGACTGTCTCCCCCCACCCCAAAAATTTCAGGCCTTGTGCCTATACTAGTTGTTCTTGTTTGTTCCTTCTCGAGCCATGCCTGGCTTATAAGGGGCCGGTTTCCCAGTTTCATTGGCATATAGGTTCCCCACCTGGACAGGACGCCAGTCTGTCGCAAGTGAGCTGCTAAATGCAGGAGGAAAGAGCAAGAGAAAGTTGTGGCAAAAGAGTCAGCAGAAGTTCACCATTACCTTCTGCCAGAGCCACGTGGAGCTTAAGTGTTTCACTCATAAACACACACATCACTCGGTCTGAGATTTGAACCAGCGATCTCTCGAGCACAAGTCCCCTGCTCTAACCACTAGGCCATGTGCTTCCATATGCCTATACTAGAAAGGATTATTATTATGATTATTATTATTATTAAGCCTGTGAGCCGAGTTCAAATCCTGGTAAGATCCGCTTTTCCTTTCATCTTCTCAGTAGTCAACAAATTATAGTACCAGTCAAATACTTGGGGCTAATATAATCAATTTCACCCTCCTCTTCAGAACTGCTGCCCTTGTGTCAAAATTGGTGAGGCTCATTATTATTGTTATTGTTGTTGTTATTACCGTCATTGTTGTTTCTGCAAGTACTATTGGCAGAGCCATTTCTCCTAAATTTGGCAAACTTACAGCTGACATTATTACTCTTCTGACTACATTCAGACTTGTGATCTCGTTTCCTTAATGTGTTTGATACGAATTTTAATTGCTGCCCACCACCCCTAATATATCCTCTCCACATTCAAGTTATTTCTCATTTCAATCCCTATCTTAGCTATTTGTCTAATGTACAAGAAGAGATCATTCAGACCAATTCCAGTGCTTCTGGTATTACATCCGTCCTTTAATGTTCTCATAACTGCAATTTTATGCATGACATCCTGATATGTTTCAACTTCTTCCTCTTCCATGATCCCAATTTCACGATACCCTGTTATTTCAATATTGATCTTCTTGTACAATCTTCCATTCCTCAAAACTTTCCTCTTCTCTTGTGTGTGTTTAAAACTTTTTCTGTTTATGCTTCACTTTATATATTATTATTATTATTATTATTATTATTATTATTATTGTTATTATTATTATTATTAATATTATTATTCCATTCCTCCAAACTTTCTTCTTCTCCAGTGTGTTTAGAAGTTTTTTTATTAATGCTTCTATTTATACTGTATGAAGAAATCATCATTACCATCATCATCATTACTCTGTTCCTCAAAAGTTTTGTCCTCGCTAGTGTATTTAAAAAAGTTTTGTTTTTTTGTATTTATTCTTGCTTTTATGTTGTGTAAAGAAAATTTTATTCTCATTATTATTATTATTATTATTATTATTATCATTTTTATTATTTACGCTCTGAGTTCAAATTCTGTTAAGGTCGACTTTGCCTTTCATCTTTCCGGGGTCAGCAACACTGAGATCAATGTAACTGACTTACCCCCTCCCCTGAAATTGCTGGCCTTGTGCCAAACTTTGAAATCATTATTATTATTATTATTATTATTATTATTATTATTAAGGTGGCGAGCTGGCAGGATCATTAGTATGCCAGGTAAAATGCTTAGCGGAATTTCATCTGGCTTTACATTCTGAGTTCAAATTCTGCCACGGTCAACTTTGCCTTTCATCCTTTAAGGGTCGATAAATTAAATACCAGGGAAACACTGGGGTCGATGTAATCGACTTACCCCTCCCCAAAAATTTCAGGCCTTCAATAAAGAAATAGATTATCATTATTATTGTTATTATCATCATCATCTTTACTTTTTGAGTTCAAATCCAACAGCAGTCAACTTTAATTTTCAACCTCTCAAGGTCAATAAATTTAAGTACCGGCTAGGTAGTGCAATCAACATAATTAACAAAATACTTCTACAAAATTTGTGGCTTTGTGTCAATGTTAGACATTATTAGAATCGGTAGAATATCCTTGGTATTCTTGGATATTCTGTCATTTGGAACAGATAAATTCAGGATGACTGTAGTCAAATTACTGCCATGTCTCATATTTGGAACAAATTCATACCATTTCTTATCCATTTTCACATTAAAGTGCCAACGTACTGACACTTGGTACCTGGACATAGCTATTACCTTGATGTCTGTGAATACATATGGAATTAGCAAGAACTGTGCAGCTAGAAATGATCAGGTCGATTGTTGTTGTTGTTGTTGTTTAACCCTAGGTCAGTCCTGTTCAAACTGTTCAAATGTGCTTTGATCATGAACATCCCATCATTTTAGAAATATCTAGAACTACATTGTGCAATGTGTCTTTTATTGCTTCTGTTGTTTCTTTAGCCCCAGGTCACTCACAATCCATCAAAACGATGACTACAAAGTCATTCCAGTCATGCCCTACCTGTCTTTACTTTCTTTCAAAGTATATAGGACTATAAAGTGATAGTATGTTGTCAACTTAATGTGACAGTCCCATACAGCTGCATACACACACATTTTATATACATGACAGGGGAGATAACTGTCTCGTGAGCAAAGTTGAAAAGCCACTGGACTAGACTAGTTTCGTCTCTTAATTGGAGATTCATCAGTAGTGTCTATCCCTATTGCTTGGAGGTTCAGCTAAAACCCTCTGCCTTTGGAATGTAACTTTCTAGGTGCAATAATACGTTTCTAAATCTCTGAGAGAGATTTATGCAGTAGCAGCATGATAAAGTGATAGTATGTTGTCAACTTAATGTGACAGTCTCATGAAAGGGAAGAATGCTACTATTATTTAGCCCTAGGAAACACCGTTTCCTGTGGGACTTGACACATTTCCTGTGTCCTTATGTTTTCAAAGTGGAGACAAGCACCTCCACCCAGCAAAGCCAGCACCCAAAGACTAGTTTCAGAGTCATTGCTCATCTAGTCTCTGGATGCTGGCTTTGCTGGGTGGAGGTGCTTATCTCCCCCTTTGAAAACATAAGGACACAGGAAATGTGTCAAGTCCAAGAGGAAACAGCATTTCCTAGGGCTAAATAACAGTAGCATTCTTCCCTTTCATGAGACTGTCACATTAAGTTGACAACATACTATCACTTTATCATGCTGCTACTGCATAAATCTCTCTCAGAGATTTAGAAACGTATTATTGCACCTAGAAAGTTACATTCCAAAGGCAGAAGTCCGGGCAAGGTTGTCTACAGAAGACCAGCATTCCCTCCCACCCCTGCATACCAGCCTCCCCTCTCCACGCTTCCAATCTTATCTAAGGGAAAGGCAATGGGGCCAATACAGCTTGGCACCAGTGATGTCACAACTCATCTCTACAAATAAGTGAACTGGAGCAACGCGAAATAAAATGCCTTGCTCAAGAACACAACACACAGTCCAGTCGAGGATTCAAACTCACTAACTCATGATTGAGAACCCGATACTCTAACCATTGAGCTATGTGCCTTCACATATATATATATAATTTTCAGTATACACATTAGCATTTAGCTAAATCAGCCATAGATTTATATGGTATATATATATATATATATATATATATATATATATATATATATATATATATATACTGGCAGAGGGTTTTAGCTGAACCTCCAAGCAATAGGGATAGACACTACTGATGAATCTCCAATTAAGAGACGAAACTAGTCTAGTCCAGTGGCTTTTCAACTTTGCTCACGAGACAGTTATCTCCCCTGTCATGTATATAAAATGTGTGTGTATGCAGCTGTAAGGGTTTAACTCTTATTTCAAGTAATATGGGTGTTATTCTGCATCCTCAGTCACAATTAGTGACAATTAAATTTGTCCTTCATGGCTTTATATTGCGCATAGCTACTTATATTAATTTATATATAAATGCGCGCGCGCGCGTGCGTGTGCGTGTGCATGTGTGTGTGTGTGTGTGTGTTTGTCCTCCACCACTGCTTGACAACTGGTGTTGCTGTATTTACATCCTGATAACCTAGCAGTTCGGCAAAAGAGACCAATAGAATAAGTACCAGACTTAGTAAAATGTAGCGGAGTTGATTCCTTCAACTAAAACTTCTTCAATGCACTGCTCCGGCATGGCCATAGTCTAATGAGTGAAACAAGTGAAAGACAAAAGCTAAAATGATACTGCTCTGTTCACTTCAATTATTTCAGCAGAAAAAACTCAAATAGATAATTCCCAATTAGCAATAAATAATTAACCCTACATTTATCATTTCCTGGATACAGCCAAATGCTGGGGTCATGCCGAAGCACCACCTTTACAACTGCAAATATCTAATCAATAAAGTGAAGCTGCAGCATGGCCACAGTTCAATAACTGAAACCACTAAAACAAAAACAGGAATGCTAAACACTTGTATAGACATTTCTCTTTTTTTTTTGTTTCTTTTTTACTTATTTACGTTGTTGTTGTTGCTGTTTAGCTTTGTTTTTGTTTTCTTTTTTTAGATGTATTTGTTGGGGGAGTGAGATGGCTGTTGCATGGCTTCATTTTCGTTTATGTTCTGAAGCAATTGGGCTTTTACAGTTGGATTGCCTTCGTGTTGCTGAACCAATCAACCATAAAATAGAGCAGTTGTACCTAGGTTTCTGTTTGTTTGCATGTATGTGTGTGTGTGTGTGTGTGTGTGTGTGTGTGTGTGTGTGTGTGTGTGTGTGTGTGTGTGTGAGTCAGACAAACAGGAGTAAGCGTAATTATGTGCCTTGCTCAAGGGGGTCCAACACAGAGATCAGAAGCCAGTGCTGTAGGTTATCATTAAAACCAATGTGCATTGCTATATACGTACATATATATATATATATATATATATATATATATATATATACCCATATACATACATACATACATACACACATACATATATATATACATATACATACACACATACATACACTCACACATATATATATGAATGTACACATATATACATACAAACACACACACATATATATGAATGTACACATACATACACCTCTCATTTTAACAGATATGTTTACCAAGATTACAAAAAAATATCTTGAAATACTAAAGAGTAAATTTATTCAATAAAATCGCCATTGGCTTCAACCATGGTTTCCAGGCGACTTTGGAATCTCTTGCAACTCTACTGGATGGTCACCTTATTTAAGTTGGTGAATGCTGCCATAATCCTTGCCTTCAGTTCATCTTTGGTGTTACAAGGAGTTCTGTTGGTCTCTCACTCAACTGCACCCTACACATAATAATCAAGGGGGTTGCTGTCTGGGAAGGGAGTTAGGTGGCAAGATGTTAGGGGTGATGTGGTCACAGAAATTGTCTGACAGCCATGACTGGGTTCTCCTGCTAGTGTGGCATGGTGCAGAGTCCTGTTGCCAGACATAGGGTCTTCCAGCAGCCACCCTCAACCCAGGACAACACTACCTTCTCCAGGTACTTGATGTAGGCCTCCATGTTGAGTCTGAGGCCATGTGGAAAGATGAATGGAGGCATAACGTCGTCATCATTAGTGATCACTCCAAACACGTATGATGTTGACTGGATGTTTGATTTTTATCACTCTCAGTACATATCTTCAGATTGACACCCAGACACTCTCAAATGTTCATATTGGAGCTTCCAGCATGAATGACAAGCAGTGCAGCATGTCATTTCCAAATGTCTGGCAGAGTGAATTGCATCATGGTGCTGTTTTTCTCGCAAACAGTGCCCAACTGATCCTACTATACTGTGTAGTTGACAAAATCAAAAGCAAACAATGCACATGCACCAAATTAAAAATATAAAATGGTGACAATT
>NC_142949.1:14934026-14939026 GCF_046866305.1 Octopus bimaculoides
CTTATTCTTTCTAAGCCTAGTACTTATTCTATCACTCTCTTTTGTGGAACCACTAAGTCATGGGAACAAAAACATGCCAACATCGGTTGTCAAGTCATGGTGGGGGACAAAGACAGACACACAAATACATCATCATCATCATCGTTTAACGTCCGCTTTCCATGCTAGCATGGGTTGGACGATTTGACTGAGGACTGGTGAAACCGGATGGCAACACCAGGCTCCAATCTAATTTGGCAGAGTTTCTACAGCTGGATGCCCTTCCTAACGCCAACCACTCAGAGAGTGTAGTGGGTGCTTTTACGTGTCACCCGCACGAAAACGGCCATACATACATATATATATATATATATATATATATATATATATATGTATATAATCCAAGAAAGTTAGGGGTTGTGAATCCAACCCACTATCCAATATACTGTTTAAAACAATAGATGACCAATTAGATGAGGGAACTGAACAGCAAAAATTACCCCTCCCCACTACAAGCAGGATTCTAACTTCTCCATAGGCAGAAACCTCATCGCAGGCTATAGAAGTTTGGACATTATTATTATTATTATTATAACAATGCTCTCAAAATATCTTTTTATATAAATTCCTCTATCATAAAGAGGACTGCTGGAAATATTGTCATAGGAACCAATGCACCAGTCCTCCTTTCCAAACGCAACTAAAGCTTATGTATCAGAGAACATGAATGTACGGGAATGCTTATGTACACATATGTGTATGTATGTATGGATGTGTGGGCGGGTATATATGTGTCCTTATGTATAATAACAATGACAATTGACTCATTGGTGTGCATGTATAGACGTTTATGTATGTACATTTAAATGTACATATATATATTCATGTATTTATGTTTATTTATTCATGTATATCTATATATGTCAGAGTATGCATGTATATACATATATATGTGGGTTTTTATGATTTTTATATGATTTTTATATGTTTATATTTGTATATTGTAAATTAACTCCATAAACTTTGTAAATATCTGAAGAGGCCTAGAGAACCATACATGTACCTCTATTTTCATCCATTTCATCTATCAATTACTCCAGTTTACTGGAGTTATATAGATAGAATGAGGCATGTCACCTCTAGGCTGAAACAGCTGTAAGACATTGTCCCTTCTTCGGTCACTAGATGTCCTTTTTAATTTTCATTACTGATATGACATAATATGTCATATGTGTTTGTATATTGTTTTTATTTTCCTGTCCTCTTAGTTAAAAAATAAACAGGCAAATTGGCATAATACAATGTCGGCAAGTTGATGAGTACCATATATTCCCCTCCATTTTCTTATTGCTATATATATATATATATATATATATATATATATATATATATATACAATGGGTTTCTTTCAGTTTCCTTCTACCAAATCCACTCACAAGGCTTTGGCTGGCCCAAGGCTATAGAAGGCACTTGGCCAAGGTGCTGCACAGTGGGACTGAACCCAGAACCATGTGGTTGGGAAGCAAGCTTCTTACCATATGCTCACTCCTGCACCTATATATATATATATATATATATGTGTGTGTGTGTGTGTGTGTGTGTGTGTGTGTGTGTGTGTATGTGTGTGTGTGTGTGTGTGTGTGTATATGTATATATATATATATATATGTATATATATATATATGTATATATATGTGTGTATATACATGTGTATATATATATATATGTGTGTGTGTATGTGTGTGTGTGTGTGTGTGTATGGCCCTGTATACACATACACATATGCACATTGTTTTTGATAGATTGAGCATTCAAAACCACCACACAATTGGTCATCAGATCCTTAAAAGACATGGAGGAGAGAGATGAAAGTCTATTCATTTAGATAATAAATATATATATATATATATATATATATATATCATGAGGTTTAAAAGCAAGACTAATGTATTTCTCCATCAAAGCAAAAATGAATAAAAAGGAAAACAATGAAAGAAAGTAGAGGTTATTGTTTTTGTTCTTTTTTTTCCCTCTATTTCACCTTCATTTTTATTTCTATGCAAATATATTGTTCGGCAAGTTGATGTGAATACAATTGCTTACTGAAGAATGCCAATTTTCTCAGCTACAGACCATAAAATTAAACCATACCTCAACATGGCTGGGTTTTTTCTTTATTTCTATTATGTAATGATAATGATAATAATAATAATAATAATAATAATAATAATAATAATAATAAGGAGGAGGAGAAAGAGAGGGAGAATGATAATGATGTCTTTATTTGCCCTAAGAATAACAACGAATAATGATGATAGTGAAAATAATAACAACAACATTGATGATATTGATAAGGAGGATGAGGAGGAGGAGAGAGCCTCAGCCCAGCACAAATTTAGCGAAAAGAGTAGAGGAAGCAGGTGGATTGGTTGAATAAACCAACCTAGTATATTATTGGTATCTGCTTTATCTGTCCCAGAAGGATGAGAAAACCCAGAACTACCAAGATTTCAATTCAGATCATAAAAAAAAAAAAAAAAAATCAACTTTCACACACACACACACACACACACACACACACACACACACACACACATATTCAAACATACATACACACACACACACACAAATATATATATATGTGTGTGTGTGTATACATATGCAGCACATGCATACGCACAAATTAATATACACATATATGTACATATATACATGAATATATGCATACATAAATATACAAAATCACATACATATATACATATATAAGCATATATAGCTGTGCTTGTGTGTGTGTGTGTGTGTGTACTTATATCTTTTAACTTTTACTTCTTCCAGTCATTAGACTGTGGCCATGGGGGGGCACCACACTGAAGAATTTTAGTCTTCTGAATCAACCCCAGCACTTATTTTCTTTTGTTAAAGCCCAGTACTTATTCCATTGGTCACCTTTGCCTAATCGCCAAGTTACGGGAACATAAACACACAAACACTGGTTTTCAAGAGGTGGTGAAGGACAAACAAAACACAGATAAACAACTATATATATATGATAGTTTCTGTCTTCCAAATCCACTCACAAGGCCTTGGTCAGCCCGAAGCTATAGTAGGAGACACCTGCCCAAAGTGGCACACAGTGAGACTGAACCCGGAACCAAGTGGTTGGGAAGCAAGCTTCTTATCACACAGCCATAATATATTTATTTTTTAAATAGTTAGTTTTTTAAAAATCACCTTCACATTTCAAAAACTATATTAATTCTCATAGACTTTCGTGTGTGTGTGTAAATATATTTATAAAAGTTTTTTATAAAACAAATAATTGTTGCAGTTACAATATTTAAAGGAAGATTTTTAATTTATTAAATATTAAAAAAAAAATCATTTGGAGAATAATGTCACCAACCTTTAAGGAAGAAATTTTTTTTCCATAAACTTAACTTAACAAAAACCTCTTCCACAAAGGTTGCTAACATTCTGTTCTCTATCTCTCTTTATATATATATATATATATATATATATACATATATAAAGAGGTGAGGATTGAAATCCTTCAACTTTCTGAGCACTATAATACATTATTTGAACTTTCATTCCTGTTTAGGCTATAAAAGATCTTTATATATATGTATGTATATATATATATATATATATATATATATATATATATATATATATATATATATATTTTTTTTTTTTTTTTTGCTGGTTGAAAATTTTCATACGAACACGTAATTCCTGGCGAAGAATCTAATTTTTATTTCAAGAAGGGTTTTTCGTTTTGTCTTTGGAATTCATTAGACTCTGAAACAATTTGTAGAATATATATTGGTTTTATACCAACTTAGATTTGAATTAAAAATCGTCTACACCTATATATTTTTTTACTTTCCTTATACTTTATATTTATATATATATATTACACATACATATATATATATATCACATGAAGACAAAATGCATCCAGGCACTTATGAAGCATAAGAAGCCTCCACACATAAGAGCCTTTATGCAGGAACACATGCATGTGAAGATATTTATGCAAGTTACATACATTATATAATAAACCAGGGTTTTTAAATCATTATCAGTAGTTACAATGTCGGAGCTTAGAGCCCTGAAAAGCAACTTTTTGAGTAGTATAATACATTTTGAACAAAGGTTTATATATTCATATGTGTAAACAATAATGTGTTTCAATGTAGTATGATAATAGAGAATAGAGGATCAGGTGGTTATGTAAAAATAAGGTGGATAAAACAGAGACGTATATAAAAAGAAAATGCATGATAGAGTACATAATGAAAGTACAATAAAGAAGCAATGTATAAGAGCATATAAAAATCCTGTTAAAAAACAGGAGATATGCAAATAGGATTAAGTAGTGTTAAGTTTACAGTGTATGCAGGAGAGGAAGCCTTTAAGGAGCACGTTTATAGGCCTGTGAAAGCAAGAACCCGAAAGCAAAGAGATGAAAACACCTAGAAGGATCAATGGAGTGTGGAAGAGTGATAGAGTCAGCTTGTAGTGACTGGATTCAGGGTTATTTTAACAAACATGAACTAAGTCAACAAGAGGATAACTTGAAGGAATGTAGGATAAATTTCTTTTGATGAGGGCAGGAAGAAATCAACTCCAATTTAGAATTTTAAAGGTTAAAAGGCTATGGAAGACTGTTGAATTTTTCAGATATGCATAACAGGGCAATTGTGGTCATTAATGTAAGCAAGAGCATATCAATAACTGATCAGTTAATTTTGTTGTCAGAGATACCTTTATCTTTTAAACTATAGATGTAATTCAATAGTGTTGTTGTGTTTCTTTATTCTCATGTCTAAACTGAGTTTATGATGAATATAACTAGATTTAAAAGTGTTCTTGGTGAGACATATGTAGCATCTTTTGTCATTATTGGTGGAAAATTTAGCACAATTTGTTACACTTTATTTAGTGCATATGTACTTCTGTTAAAGCAATTATACAGAGGTAAGGTATCCAGTCAGGAAGGAAACTAATTTCTTCCA
>NC_142949.1:14944026-14949026 GCF_046866305.1 Octopus bimaculoides
AGCCTAATTTAATTCCGAGTAATACAAAGATGTGCATGTGGCTGTCTCCAAGACAGATTTGTTTAGTTTTGTTTTCCTTGCTTTTTTTTCTTTCCCCCAAAAGCTAAAAACCTATAAAATATATTTTACAATAAAACCAACTTCTCTGGTGCTTTGAATATGGAAATCTATAAACCGTTTTATCTGGTGCTGTGAAAATGGAAGAGTGAAAAACTGCCACAGTGCTTCATTTCTATACATATATCGTCATCATTTAACCCTCGGTCAAACACGATTGAGTAATCTATGATCAAAAGTCTTCCACTTATGACTTTCCTGCCTCTTCAGGAGTATCTAGGGCTATATTATCCAAAATATCCTTTACTTTTTATGAGAAAACAGGGTATGACTTAAGGGAAATTTGGCTGCTATTTCTAGCAGATCAAGTGACTACATAACTCTTTTTTTTCTCCATACTTGAGTTACCTGGTTGTCAGACTGACCCCAATCACATGTATCTATTAACAGGGGATTAATTCAATTAGACTCTTGGAGTGGTTGGTGTTAGGAAGGGCATCCAACCATAGAAACCATGCCAAACAGACTGGAACTTGGTGCAGCTCTCCAGCTTAACAGTTCCAGTCAAACCATCTAACCCATTCCAGCATGGAAAGCAGACACTAAATACTGATGAGGATGATGGTATCAAAGAGATTCAGCTCCACTTCTTGGCTTCTGGCTACAGTCAAGAAGATTTGAACTCAGCACCACAATGAGTTACCCTCACCCTACTTCCCAGAGGTATCTATTTACAGTCAGATGGAGTTACTTCAGGATAAATTGAAAATTTTTTAACTCCAGCTAACTATGGACAACACGGTACTCGAGGTAAGACATGAACCACACACTCTAGGTTTGCTGCCTGGTGTTCTATCGAAGAACTAACATTAAGACAAATGAAGAGGATGGTTCATTCATGCATTTCCCTTCTTCTTCTTCTTCCTCTCCACCACACACACACACACACTGAAATGCAGAACCTCTAGACTCTAGATCTGTTGCCTGGTGCACAATCAATCCATCAACTCCAAAATAACAAATGCTAACTGTGCAGCTTCTTCAAAGATCACATGGTTCTGTGGAACTAATAACTCAACTGCTTGTTTAATATCTTTCTCACCTGTAATTAACAGTGGCTACTCACACAAGTCTAGAATGTGTTAAATAAAGAGAAATTAATAAAAACCAGGAAGTATATGGTTCAGCAAGTCCTTACAAGCCTTGTTACATATTTACTTAACCAAAACCTTATTCAACTGGAATCATTGTCTTCTTCCACATGTCCTTTCTACACAAGGAAATGTGAGACTTTAACCTATAACTGAGATATATGACAATTTAGAAGTTTGATATTTGAGTGCAAACGGGAATGAGATGCAGCCTTTAGGAAATGAATGATGAGGAAGCTGACTAGATTTTATAGGATGCATTATATAACATGTCACACAGCCAAATGAACAGGTAATAGGGTGATACACAAAGTGTGTGCACACATCTTCTTGGCTGCAGATAGGTTGGGCTGTCAACTTTAAAACCAATTAATAATTAAGAGTAATTGATCAGAAATCTATACATATCATAGCCCCAAACATAAGACAGTTCTTTGGATTGCATAATTTATTGCATTTTCATCTAAGGTTGCACAAGAATGCATCTCAATGTGGAGTAACATGAAATAGTGTATGAAATGCAGAATGCTACTTTGAGGGTACAACATGATAACTAATGTACCTAAGGATTGAACTTATCATGCTTAATGCTTGTGGGCAGCCAGTGGTCAGGGACTTGACCCTTTTAACCTCATGGCTGTGGAATACACCAATGTTTACATTTTCAACTTCAGCTTCAGCCTGCTAGAAAAAGCAGCCAAAATGTCACTCAAGGACATATTAGACACTATGATCCAACACAGATAAAAGTGGAAATGGTCATGGCAGGAAAGTCTTTGATTATAGGATGGTCCAATGGTGATTTACCTGGGCTCAAAAAGCAATAAGACAGTTTCATGATGATGATGACGGCGATGATGATGATAGCAGTGGCAGAAACAGTAATTTCTAACTTGGAACAAACATTAAGAAAAATGGAGATGTTGGTTCATTCAAGCATTTCCCTGGTTTTTCTTTTCCATCTCCCCACCACACACACACACACACAGAGAAAAGTAAGTTGAACAGAGGAATGGGAGGAAGGGAAGGCCAAATGGTAGTGTTCATGATGGTGGTGGTGATAATGATGGTTGTAAACAAATCTAAATAACAGTTTTAGCCTGTTTCTTTATTGAAGTGGTGGTCATGGTGGTGGTGGTGGTGGTGGTGGTGGTGGTGGCGGTGGTGGTGGTGGTGGTGGTGATGGTGGTGGTGGTGGTGATGGTGGTAGTGGTGATGGTGGTCATGGTGGTGGTGGTGGTGGTGGTGGCGATGATGGCATTGATCGTAATAGTGGCAGTAGTAGAGGTGGTGGGGTTGTATTGAAGAGACTCAAGGGAGCAGAGATTCATCCTGTTAATTTATCCATACCTTGATTAACTTTTATTAATAAGATGATGTATTAATTTGTTTTGTTGACTTTTTTTATTACATGATCTCTTCCTCTTCTTTCTTCTCCATCCACCCTTTTCATCCCGTCACCACCACCACCATCACTACCATCGTCATTACTGCTGCCTCCACCACCATCACCACCAATAACATCAACAACAACACAAACAACGTTATTACTAACGTTTGTTAGATTGTGGCTTTATTACAACTTCATGTCTCCACTGCTTACGAGTGTGTGTGTGTGTGTGTGTGTGTGTGTGTGTGTGTGTGTAAGCATGTAAATGAGGAATGTGTGTGTGTGTGTGTTATTCCACTTGTTCTCTTCGCTATGTTAGTCTGATGTGTTTGAATTCTTCTTATATTAGACTTAATGGAAAATTATATTATGTATGAACAAATGTGTGTGTGCTTATGCACATCTCTCTCTCTCTCTCTCTCTCTCTCTCTCTCTCTCTCTCTATATATATATATATATATATATATATATATATATATATATATATATATATATATATATATATATATATATATATATATATATAAGTGTATGTGTGTTTATGTGTGTGTGCAATACATAATATATATGTCACATATGTATTTATATACACACACACATACAGGCATATATTACACATATATGAAAACACTAATATACATACATGCATGTGTGTGTGTATATATATATATATATATATATATATATATATATATATATATATATATATTAACAAATATATACATACACACATATACATTACAGGCATGTATGCATAAATAAAAATAATTGTGTATGTGTGTATGTATGTATGTGTGTGTGCATGTATATATTGGTGGCATCTTCTTTCGGTGAAGCTTTATTGACAAGGCCACTCTTGTTCCTGCATAATCTCGTCTGATTCCAGAGATTTCTTTAGAAAAGCCGGAGACTTTAATTTCGACGTGTTTATTATCGATCAATCAATATGAAAAGGTGTGGTGGGTTACATGGGCGACGATAGAGAATATTTCTGGCTACTTGCATTATTTATTTATCTATCTATGTGCAAATCTGGTCCGTTATTCATACCGTTTCCTCTCTTAGGCATTCTAATGAAGAATTGTTCTGCTCGGCTTGTTAATTCTCTGGACTATTTTCTGTGTTTGAGATTACGGTATTCATTGCGGCATCTGATTACCTTTCATTACTTCTTTATTATTCTCTTTTCTTTTTGCGCACACACACACACACATATATATATGTATGTATGTATATATGTATGTGTATATATATATACATACACATGCATATATATAGATGTATATATTTACACATGCATGTGCATGTGTGTATAAGCGTACGGACAGATATATGTATAGAAATATGTTTTGTGTGTGCGAGTGTGAATATACGGATATATATCTTAGTGGAAAACTGAAGATAAACAAAACATGAACTGCTGCCAATGATAATTACACCTAATTACAGGAGCTGTAACACTGTGAGTGATCATGGCAATTTATTAGAAACCACCAAAGACTGGACCATAAATATCTTTAATGACATATCTCCATATTGTGATTTCAATTCCTCAAGAATTTTCTTCTTACTCTTTCCCTCCTCCAGTTTTACAGGATCACTATGATAGTTTTTATTTTTTTAAATTATTCAGGCAGCAAAGCACTGCAGATTCCATGACCCTTTATAGGGTTTCGAAGATTGGCAGGAGGGAGAGAGGAGGGAATGAGGTATGTTTAAACTCTAACTTTGGGCCTGGAGGCTTGCAACAGAATGGACTCTGCTAAGAACACCCAAGGCGCTGAGTGGTGGTGTTAACCCTTTAGCATTTAAATTGGCCATATCCAAGTATTCCACCTGTTTTATATTCAAACTAGCCAGATCTGGACACTCACACCTACACTACAATGTCGTTCTAAACATAAACAATCATATTATCAAAATCTCAAAGCCAGAAGATAATGCCTGGTCAATTCAAAACAATGTCAATAAATAAGCAATACATTTGACGGAGTAATCTGAATGCTAAAGAGTTAAACCAGCAGATGGGCTAAGTCTGCCACTCATGTAAGTTGTACCAGGATTTGAACTTAGAATGCAAAGGGCCATAACAAATACCACAAGGTATTACTTCATGCCCAATGTTCTTTTAGTTCCTCTGGTGTGTCATATTTGGGTTGTTATTTTTTTATTGACCCCCACCACCAAACAAATGAAAGGCACAGTTGACCTTGGTGGGATTTGAACTCAAAACACAAGGAGTCACAACAAATATTATGAAGCATTCTACCCATTCTACTCTAATGACTCTGTCACTCTTCATTAACCAGTAACATTATTGGGTTTCGGTCTAAGGTGGCAAGCTAGTAGAATCGTTAGCATGCCAGGTTGAATGCTTAGCGGTATTTCATCTACTGCTGCAT
>NC_142949.1:14951526-14956526 GCF_046866305.1 Octopus bimaculoides
TCAATCCCAATCTTTAGCAGTACATGTGTTTACATGATATCCAGGGTCCTACCCTTATATAAAACAGTAGGGGATGAACCAAGGGAGGTTTGGTTACCACTTCTAGCAGGTACCACCACTATGCAGAGCTTACCTCACTGCATTGACTTCAAAACGATTGTTCAGCTGGTTCAGTTTAGAGTTGGAATCATCTCCAAGACATTCTTTGAACCAATAACAACAGAGCCTGTATGTAGCTGGCACTCAGCTTGGTTACTATGGCAACCAAATGTTTCTGTATGAACCACTTTTTAGAATCATGACCATATGTGTTCTAATAAAAAGTTTGGGGCACCACTTCTCAACCTTTTTCAGTCCAAATCCATTTTGTTTTTCAAAAACCACATGCAACCCACAATGATCGGGCAAAGTGTGTGTGTGTGAGAGAGAGAGAGAGAGAGCGTGTAGTTATTAATCCTTACAAGTAGTTGTACAGAAGAAATAAATGCACAGAAAGTATATATGAAAATCTATTTATATTAAAGTTAATACACTTAACTGGTTTCACATTTATATAGTTTTCAAAAGTGTAAGTTTTGATGAACATGGAGCTGTGTCACAAACTGTATAATTTCAGGTTACTGTTTGCATGTGTTTCGTGAAATACATGACTATGTTCAGGTTTCATCTTTTTTTTTTATTTTAGATTTCTCATATTTTCTTTTTAGTTTCTCACAGTTGGTTTGGAATAATCAAGATCCATAAATCCATATCTGATAGTTGCAGAGCAAGACACTTCATTTCATATCGCTCCAGTCCACTCAGCTGGCAAAAATGAGTAGTACCTGTATTTCAAAGGGCTCGCCTTGTCACACTCTGTGTCACGCTGAATCTCCCTGAGAACTACGTTAGGGGTACATGTGTCTGTGGATTGCTCAGTCACTTGCACGTTAATTTCACGAGCGAGCTGTTCCGTTGATCGGATCAGCTGGGACCCTCCTCGTCGTAACCGATGGAGTGCTCCTTTGTGGAGCCACAATGGCCCAGTGGTGAGAACAGCAAACTCACGGTCATAGGATTGCAGTTTCAATTCCCAGACCAGGCATTGAGCGAAAACACTTAAAGCTGCACAAGGTTCCGGCAGGGGGTGGTGGAGAACCCTACTCTAGTCTTTCACCATGACTTTCTCTCACTCTTTCTTCCTGTTTCTGTTGTACATGTATTTCAAAGGGCCAACCTTATCACACTCTGTGTCATGCTGAATCTCCCTTGAGAACTACATTAAGGGTACCCGTGTCTGTGGAGTGCTCAACCACTTGCACGTTAATTTCACAAGCAGGCTGTTCCACTGATCGGATCAACTGGAATCCTCATCGTCGTAACCGATGGAGTGCCATGATATATCCATGCATGTATATATTCGTGCATGCATGTATGCATGTGTGTATGCCTACAGGCATTGTGTGTGCGTGTGTATGTGTGCACGTTTAAAAACCAAATGGTGAATCGCTTTAATCAACTCTGATGTTCACATGAAACAAACTGTTCTGTGTTTAGTTGAAAAGAAAGACATCAACAAATGCAGTGTTTGATTCGTCGCTATAGCTGGTCTGGCCACACTAATCTAGCAGCATCACACCCGATGCCAATCAAAGCAGCATTATCTACTTGATAACAATGGAGCAACAAAGATTCTAAGTCGACAGATTAACAAAACAGCGAAGTTGTTGAGTTTGCATTAGATGTCCAGCAAATCAGAAAAGAAGCAGAAACGACCAACAATCATGTTGTGACTTCCCACTCTATTAGTATGGTAATTAGATTGTGTGATAACAATGTTAAATTGCTCTAGAGAAATTATTGGAATTAATTATTTCTGGAATAACTCAATTACTCGGATCATTGTGGTGCTGTTAATAACCATAATTCTTTTGAAAACCTTTAACACTTTTCGGATTCCTATTTATTCAGACTGCTTTTCATCTAAATGTTGATGTTTGGTCTACTGAATTCTCAAGAGTTAGGATCTGTCCTGATTCTGATTATGAATATAATTATGGTTTATATAATCAAGATTCTATTCATGTTTTAACTTCAGGCTCTTTCCATAATACCTGCAAATATTATATCAAAAACCATAAGATGTCTTCAGTGATACCTCTCATGTATTCGTTATGTGTATTATAAATCACTTTATCTGCATATTATACATTATATTATACATATATATATATATACACACACACATTATTTTATACACACATACATATACATTATTTTACATATATGTATGTATATACATACATATATATATATATATATATATATATATATATATATATATACATACATATATATATAAACTTATGTATATATAAACTTATGTATATATAATGCATACCACAGAACCTCTCAAAAACTAGACACCAACATATAAGCATTATCCAAGTTTTAATAAGATTATCTAAGGAAAAAAAAAGAAAAGCCAGTATCAATCAATGTAAGCAATCTCAGCAAATCTTGAATCCACAAACATGTTCCACTTTGCTTGAAGGACAACTCAGAATAATGATATTAAGACATTAAAAATTCACAAACAAGAATAAAAATATATATATACACAACATCAGCTGCCAAATGGATATCATTATGGTTTTGACACCCATAATGTATTATATACTATAAAGCTAAAATACTAACACTGTTCTTTGGGGTGTATATATATATTCTTGAAGTATGTAGCATGAAATAATGGTAATATGAACAGAAAGCAAAATCTATCTTTTGTCATTTTATATACTATCCATGGTTGTGTAGTAAAGAAGTTCACTTCCCAACCACATGATTTTCTGTTCAAACTCACTGCATGACATTCTGTGCAAATATCTTCTACTATAACCCCAGGCTGACAAAATCAGAAACCATCATTATTTTCATTCTTGTATTTGCTTGCTAAATTCTTGATGTGAACTTGTGTGTTGAAATAAATGATGTTGTGTCTAGGGTGGGTCATTACATCAATAGTAAACACATGTTCACACACACTGGTTTGACTTCACTTTTTGATTGTTAGTCATCTGACCAACTAACTGATTGATCTTTTGTTCAAAAGACCTTTCATCACTATTCATAACCTCATTAATGACAGGCTCTCTCTCCTCAAGATCAGTCATGAATCTATCTGAAAATTTGTCCTATGTCTATGTACATCTAGGGATATAAAGATCTGAAGGTGTAGAGATATCATTTCATTTACTACTACTACTATACTTGATGGTGGTGGTGGAGGTGGAGGTGGTGGTGGTGGTGGTAGTAGTAGTAGTAGTAGTAGTAGTAAGGGAAGTTGACAGAATTGTTTCCACCTCATTATGTTTTGAGTTCAAGTTCCACTGAGATCAACTTTGCCTTTCATCTTTTCAAGGCTGAGGAAATAAAATATCAGTCAGCTCCTGGAATTGATGCAATCAAGTTGCCCTAACCCCTCAAAATTACTGGCCTTGTACCTAAATCAGAAAGCATCACCATTATCATTATTACTACTACTACTACTACTACTACTACTACTACTACTACTACTACTACTATTATTATCATTTAGTTTCTTTTCATTATAACTTTATTTCAGCTGCCTTAGTACCGGGCATCCTCTGGAGGCCAAGAGTAGCAAGGGCACTTTTGTTTTGCTATGCATGCTAAAATTATCACCACATATATTCCATTTTAGATGGAGAGTGCTTTCCGTAGTATATGGGCTGTACCCATCAAGGTTATCTTTTGTAGTTTATGGAGCTTGGAGTTACCAGTGAGTTGCTTAATATACTCCTCAGCTCCCTTCTTTATCATTCCCAATGCACCAATTATTACTGGTATTATCGTAGTACTAAGCTTCCACATTTTTGTCATTTCAATTTGCAGATCTTTATACTGAGGAAGCTTTTCGTATTCCTTTCTTGAGATATTTGTGGGACAAACACATCTATTAGACAAGTTCCTCTGTTGTAGTCCTTGATTACAATGTCTGGTCGATTGGAGTCAATTTTTCTGTCTGTTTGTATTGGGAAGTTCCAAAGGATGATGACGCCCTTGCCATTTACTACATCCTCTGGATGGTGCCTCTACCACTTATCATGGGATTTAATTTTGTAGTATTTACAAGCATTCCAGTGGATGTACTTCCCTAATCTGTCATATCTTATGAGGTACACCTTTTCAGTGAGGACTGGGCAGTCAGAAACAACATGATCTCTGTGAATTTTCCACAAATTCTGCACGAGGGGTCAGAGTTATTATTATTAGTATTATTATTATCACAACTTTTAAGGGTGCAAGGTTGTCAAGGAAATAAAGTACCAGACATGCACTGGAGTCCATTCAAATTATAAGAACCATTCTCTGATAAATTTCTGGCTCAGAACTAATGCAAGAGAAATCATTAGCATCATAATTTGCCAAGCCATTCATCAATCATAATTCATCAACTATCATTAGTCATTGATCACTACCATTCAGCTATCATCACTTGTTAACCTTCATTATTCATCAAGTATCATTATTTACATGTTATAATTCATCATTCATCACCATTCATCAATAACCAGATATCAATCATAATTCATTGACTATCATCAATCATTAATAATCATCATTTATCAATCATCCACCATCATCATTTATCAAGTATCCTAATAGATAAATCATCATAATTTACCAACTATCACCATTCATCAATAATCAATCATAATTCATTTCTTGCCATCAGCTGTTAAGCATCATCATTCATCTATCATTATTCATCATCATTTATAATGTGTCATAATTCATCAGTCATCACCATTCATCACTTATTATCACCAGTGGTATGTGTAATATTCCAAACATTTACTCACAAACACTCATTTAGAATATGTCTTGCTTGGAGAGGCGAGGGTGCCTTTTGGCCACATCCCCCAGGCAGTTCAAACTCATTTATTCTTAATTATTACTGTTATCACTGAAGACTGGGTGTTTGGATTCCCTTATAC